>NW_008824544.1:1382561-1394322 GCF_000699105.1 Pygoscelis adeliae | reverse complement strand
CTGGGCCATTGAATCCAATCTGCTCATCACAGGCACCCACACCATATAATCCCTTTCAAAAACTATTTAATGCCCCTTCTTAAAACCAGCTAGATTCCCCATTTCTTTATTATTCTTACTGGAAGACTGTTTCAGAACCTTAGTCACCAGAGGATTAGAAAACTTTATCTAATTTCCAGCCTAAATTTATTCATGGGCAATTTATAACTATTTGTTCTTGGACCAACATTATTCTTTAGTTTAAGCAGTTCTTCTCCCTGGTGTTTACCCACCTGATAAGTTTATAGAGAGCAATCACATCCTGTCTTTGTCTATGTTTTGCAAGGCTAAACAAGCCAAACTCTTTGTGTCCTTCTGCAAGGGAAACTTTCTCTTTCTGTGCTGATCCTAGCAGCCTCTGCTTGTGTCTGTTCATGTTTGAAAGCACGTTTCTCATATAGGAGTGATCAGTGCTGCACTCTGTTTTCCCAGTGAGGTCTTAACAGTATGGCAAGTGGCAAGAATAACGGAAATACTTCTCCTCACATCCTCTTTCACAGTTGCACCCTACCACTCCAAGAATCCTGTGATCCATCTATAACTTCTTTCCAATCCCTTTGTTCTTTCACTTTGTCTCCTTTTAGATGACCTTCTTTACAGTTTCTGTATTAATTCCCACTTTTTCCAACAGGAGTAATGATTTTCCATATATTACCAGAGGAAATAAATAGTTTAGTAAATTCCAAATTTCTCTTAACTAGACAATCAGTTATCTTGCCACTGATAATATTGTATTTTTATAATATTTTCCTTTTCCTTCAGGAATGATTATTATTTTCTAAAAAATAGGCTCTAAAGTATTACATAGTTACAAATTTGTAGTTTTTCAAGGTCCATTTCTTATATAGGAGTAATTATAGCTATCTTCTACTCATATGATACTTATCTGGCTTAGCAACTTTCTCATGTGTGATTGTACATGTTGCTATTGTTAGAGCTGTGTGTTAGTAATTATAACCATATGGCCCCCCAGTTGGGGATTTGTTTCCCACCTTTTTTAGCTGCAACTATTAATTTTCAGATCATTATTTCCGTTAGTCAACCTTTCTTTGTCCCTGTATTCAGCCTCAAGACCTGGCTGGACAAAGGTCTGAGCAACCTGTTCTGATCCTGTGGCTAATCCTACTTTGAGTGGGAAGTTGGACTAGAGACCCTCTGAGGTCCCTACCCACCAGAATTATTCTAGAATACTATCAAGGTAAGGTATACATCTGTTTTTTTTTTTTTTTTTTTTTGTCCTGTGTGTTATGACCATCAGCTCTTTTACAACCCTAGGGAGATGAACTGCAGATGGGAGCATAAGGTAAGGCTTTGCTTAAACTCTCGGAAAGTAGAGAATATGTGAAGACCATCACAAGCGTTAGTCTCAGTGCCCAGAGAGCTGGACTACAAATGTTTTGGCATTATATTTGGAGATGGTGCTTAGAAACCCAAGCTCTGTTTGGCCTGTTTGAGCCATTTAGCTCAAACCCACCAACCAGCAGGATGTCCAGCAAGTGGGGTGTGCTAGTCCCTAAACCACTTCTGAATTCCCAAACAACTTTTTTTATGCTTACGTTAGATTGTTAAAATACTTCTGGGAAAGGTGAGAAGCAAACATCAAGTTAGCATGAATTCTTCCACCTGAACTTAGGTTAGCCCCTGGATACTGAAGAGAAATTTAAAAAGATGACCCCAATGACTCAGTTGAGCGTAGAGATGAAGAGAGATGGTGACAGGACCAGCGTTCACATACTTCCCTATGTCTGGGACCCAAACAGACCTGAAGGTCCTGGGTAATTTGTGTTAAGTACAGCTTTTATAAAGAGTCTTACCAAATTTGTTTGGCAATTGCTCAGGCTGGTCACTGTTGTTCAAATATAGCACGTAATCTCAAATCTTCTTTTCCCTTTTTAACCTTTACAATGGACGGTGTCGAAATAATTTTGACAAATGTTTCAGCTGATACAGTCATAGGTAGTGTACCTGGCACAGTCAGGATCAAGGAAAGACTCACGGATGATAAAAAAGCACAAAAATCTAACTGCTTTTTATTTATTTTATAACTCTGCATTACTAAACCAAGACAAGAGAGACCTAATTTCTCCACTAACCCTGCCTAATGAAGATTGAAATTTAATAAACATGTAAGAAAGCTGCATTACCATGAACTAAGAGACTTCAAAATATGACATTTAGTTCATTATTTATTAACCTATCCCCCAGGAACATGACAGAGGGAATGCAGACTATCCATATTAGAAGCTGTTTCATCTTTAAGAGATAATGGAGACCCTATTTCCTTTGCACAAGATTTATACTCTAAAAAGGAAATGAGATCTAAGATGCAAAATTTATATCACTCATGATTTCTTTTTTCCCATGGAAGGTAGAAAGAATATTCCTTTACAGACTGAATGTGCTTAGCATCATGTGCTTTAAAAGTGCAACATGTTTATAAAAATCAGAATTTCCTATCCAGGAAAAAATTAACAAATGTACATGTGGTGAAACAAAAGCAAAAGAGCAATGTCTCTCTAGATATTAAAAAACATGCAAAATCCACAGTTAAAAAGATGGAGACTGGACACCTAAATGTGCCAAAACAACTATTTACCAAAACTGAGAGAATAACAGCAATACAAGTCTTCTCCAGCCAGCCACAGATATTACATTTCAGATGCAGTATAGTTACATTTCTCTTCAATGTATTTAATTTTCATGTCCTGGTTTGAAAGAAATGCAAGACCCACACTGATGAGAATCACAGCTTATGGACCATAACCATAAAGCAGAATAATTTCTACTCATTCTGGGATGACTCCCAATTTAAGCAGTGTAACTGGGGTCAGAATCCAGCGCACCCAATTAACTTCCATGTCTGTAACGCTCTTTTCCAAATTACTGACTCTGTCTTGCAAACTGGAGACCTTTACGCCTACTGGGAGTACCCCTGAAATCTGTAGAGTTTCAGCAAAGAAGAGAAAAGCATTTGCTGACATGCATTAGCCTGCGGATAGCAGCCTAGACCTTTTAATGTTTTTGGAAGTGGTTCTGAGACGTTGACTAAGTAGACCTGGAATCTCAAATAAAATAAGTTTTGCATCATTAAAATACAACTTGTAAAACATGAACTTGAGTCATTAGAAATAAGTTCATATGTACACAAGTGCTAGACTTCCTTTTCTTATAAGGAACTATCTGCAAAATAAAAAGTCATTCCAATAAACTGCTTTAATGATATGGTCCATAAATGTACTTGACTTACTTTTTCTCATTGACAATGAAAATGAGACAGCAAATTAAAGGTACAATTGTAAGAAAAAGTTACAATGGCAGGACATGAATTATTTTAATACGTTACCAACTGAGCCACTGGTACTTCACAATTCATGAACAAATTTTCTATTACTACGGAGTCATGCTTTTATTGACTGGTATAAAAACACCATTTGTATCTTTTTTCATCCTGCTGTGTTTCTATTTTATTGGAAGTGTCCTGTAACAGGTATAACATCAGCTCAGATTATCAAGAAATCGATAAAATAACTTCCTGCCACTACCTTTGGTGCAGATTGAAAGAATACATTATGATCCCACTGAGTAAATGATAAAAGCTGTTATTCACAGGCAAACATGATTTATCCTCACCTGTTCAAATTCTGAATGTACCCACCTTATTATTAAATTATGAAAACATTTCTCTCACATTGATTAGGAACACAGATACATTATTAAAGAGAGGCTATTAGGAAACATGTGTTCCAAATTTAAGTTCTGAGGTTTGTGACTCATGGTAGGACCACAAATATTTCATGCAAATGGCAGTGGACAGATACAGCTTCATAAATGTTGCATTGCGGCACCAGAAATATATGTAAAAATTTTCTATTATTGATTAAAAATTAGAAAATGACAATGCCTGGTTCAACTTAAATTTTCACTCAGTGCTGCTTGTATATTATATATGGATAAAATTGCAAAAGAAAATTAGATTTTAAAAAATTACGATATCTATTTCTTTAATACAGAAGAGTTTTGTTTTTTTTCCTTTGGTACACCCTAGGATTATAAGATATCCCTTCTAAAGAGTATAGTTTTGCTATTTTCCAGTTCTGTGCCAGGCTGTATTAAGACTAGTTACCAGCTCCAGAACTAATTTCTCTGTCATGTTGCCGAGTATTTGTTCAGCATCTAAGATAATTATTAAAAACCACAAAAGATAAGAACACAAACGGGATCTATTGGTCTTAGTACAATATATGATGGCTAAAATTGTGAAAAGTACTAATTTTAGACAAATTTTGTTCTTCATAAAATCAACAGGTCAAAACCTGAGAGGTTTGAAAACCTTACCATGGGTACTTATTAGTCATAGACAGACTTAGCATATTTTTCTGTCCCTCTAGTCACCAAATACAGAAGATAGTCTATTTACAATAATGTCATTGTGCAGAGAATTGGACTAAGCATTTGGATTATATCTGTATGAAATTGCTTTCGAAGGTATTCAAACTTGAAGGTCTCATAAAAAGTGTCTGTATGTGTGGGTGCGTGCATGTGTGTGCACATTTATTTTTTATATTAAAAATGGAAGCATATGGAAAAATGGTCTCACTGTATGTTGAATAATTTATGTCTTCCCTGTCTTCTCCTGGTTCCCTTCACACTAATGACTGGTTTAACGCGGATGTACATCAATTTACGATGTAACAATGTACAAAGCTTTGGATTGCTTTCAAGTCCAGATTGCTTTAAAAAGCAATAAGAATACATGGAGGCATAAGAGCTTTGCAACTAGCAGTGACAGGATTCATGCCAGGGCTTGGACAAACTGTACATTACTAGTTGTGAAATCTCTCTGGTTTTATTGAACACATCTTTTTAATATTGCATTGGTTTTGAAGGATAAAATGTGAAAAATATTTTTAGTATTTTCTTTTACATAAGAACTGCTCAGAAGCTGACAGTTGTATCCACCTTCACTCCTTGCCTTCTGCCTGTTTTGTACCTATATCTTCAACATTTTTGTGTCCCTTCTTTTATATGCCAACAATTAAAATTCTTGCTGGGCCCTTAATGTCTATAAAATTATGATGTTTCTAATGCCCAGTGCTAAATCTTTACTGACACCCAAGCTACCTCTCTGTAACCCTTACAAAATTAACCTGATGAACTCTGTTGTCCATCTGCCTCTCTTGCTTTTTTGATGTGAAAGCTTCTAAATCCATTTGATGAGATCCCTGGAAGTTATGTCTTAACTGCCTCTTTGCAAATGCAAGATAAAAACCTTCTCTAGTTCAACTAATAAAAGGCAAAAATATTACTCATCATTTAAAGGCTCATCTTAGTTATATAAAATCCTAACTGAGTTCATTTGTATCAGCTGAGATGTATTACATTTACAATGATTTTATGAACTGTAGTAACTTAATTTATTGTGCCTTTGGTACTGTACAAAGAGAACACTAAAAGTCATACTTAATGCCTGGAGTTAACCTTAATCTCTGAAAATGGCTGGAAATATAATCTTGTTCATTTCAATGATTACAGGGTAAAGTATATAGTTTATTGCTTTTAGGCTCATTTAATTCACCTGGCTTTCACTAAAGAGGTCTGGCAAGGTATCACTACTTCTACAACAAAAGAATAAAAGACGTGTGTTACTTTCAGTTTGGTAATGTGAATGCCACGGCAACCCTTTACAAGACTGCTATGAAACAGGTACTGTAACAGATGCATGTCTCTGCATCTTTAGCAGAGTAACATTTTTATTCCATTTAACCTATTTTCTTTTCATTCTAAAAGAAGAATGTCAGATTGCAAACTTGCTACTGAGAAAAAAAAACTACACAGGCCTAGACAAGCCACTGTATGTGTTGGTTTAAAAAGTGTTCAATTCATTAAGCCCATCCTACAGCTAAAAAGAAGACAAAATCCCCCTCCTCTTTCTGCCATTGCCATTGTGGCTGTGTGATGCACATTTCAGTTCATCACACCCCCTCCCCATCCCTTGAGAACCCAGAGTAATAGTCATTAACGTCACTGGAGTTTTTGTGATGTTCTGCATACTATGCTCAGGAGGACTGAAGGCACAGGGAATCTGAATTGTTTCATGTAAAGAAAGGTTAAATGGAAGAGAAGACACATAACTCATAGTAGTGAACTGGTAATTCATACCTGAGGCCAATACTAAGCAGGGTGCTGAAGTACAGTATTGCCTTGTTATCATTCAGATATTTTTATATGACAGGAAAATTATGTTTTCTAAGCTGGGGTAGTGCAGAAGTATATCAAGTTATCATTACCAGTCTTAAGTTTTGTGTCATCTTTGGAGTGTTGTGGGAGAGCAAGAATGTTCTTTCAGCGGGCTGAAAATTTTTTACTGTGTGACCATTCTTTCAGTCATTATTTTGCCTCATGTTAAAGCAGTGACTGTTCTGTAACAACATCGTATAGCTTAAAAAGCAGTTAATATGTTCTCTCTCTTCTGTAATACTCTCTTGGCGAGGAAAATTCTTGTCTCGGTTCTACCTAAAAGATTACGGCACGGGTGCAATATTCCACATTCCACAGGAATGACAATAAGAAGTTCACTGACTTCAAAAGGAGCTTTTGGTGCCAAATATTCAGGCAATGCAAGTCTGACACGACATACTTCAATGAAACATGGCAGTTTATACTAGCTGAGGATCTTGCCTTTCTCAAAAGTGAATCTTTTCAGGGTTATGTAACTCGGTAAACCCAGTTGTGTTTATTGCCAATGACAATACTCTACACTACTGTATCTACAGATCTGAACAGAAAAGGGTGACTAACCACAGATTTGCATACTTGAAGGAGACAGAAATCAGAAGAAATGAAGCATAAGTGGAAAAGAAAAAAAAGAAAAGAAACAAAACCATTGCTGAAATGAAAACTTAAGTACACCTTGCATATTGTTGTATTTAAGTAGCAACAACTTTCATCATTTTTATCATTTTTTGCAAATTAGCAGTGCTCCAAAGACATAGCTGAATCTTACTATAATATCAGTTAGTGGAAAGCTAACTTTTCAGGCATAGGTATATATAAAGTTAGGTAAATTGAGAAGTTTGATGGATTCAGGAATAACTTATGATTTTCTGTGCCAGATTTGAAAAGACAAAGGAGCACGGATTTTTGGAAAACACTGAGTTTACTGAAAAGCATGTGTCAAAACGAATATGTAAGAACACTGGTATAATCGAAGTTTAAGGTCTAAACAGTGTGTTTGGCGAAGAGAGGTTACAGTTTTCTTCTAATCTGATTAATAAAACATTTTTGGAAGTGGAAGCTCCTGGCTATCATGACTCCAAGTTGTAATGCAAGCAGCAAGCCCAGGCTACAGAATTGCTTTGGGACATCTGAGGAAAGCTGTCATGAAACCTCACATTGATATTCCTAGAAGTACATCAGCAGCAAAAGGAAGACTGGGGAAAATGTGGGCCTGCTGCTGAATGCGGCAGGGTGTCTGGTGACAAAGGAGATGCCTTCTTTGCCTTGGTCTTTACTGGTAAGACCAGCCTTCTGGAATCCTAGGTCTCAGGGAAGATCTAGCGCAATGAAGGCTTACCCTCGGTGGGAGAGGATCAGGTTAGGGAATATTTAAACAAACTGGACACACACAAGTCTGTGGGACCTGATGGGATGCACCCATAAGTGCTGAGGAAACCGACCAGTATCATTACAAGGACAATCTCACTTATTTTTGATAGGTCATGGTGATTGGGAAAGGCTCTTGAGGACAAAAGCAAGCAAATACACCTCCTATCTTCAGGAAGTACAAGAAGGAAGATCCACAGAAATACAGGCTGGTTAAGCTCACCTCAGTCCCTTGGAAGATGGTGGGATAAAGAAGTTTGGAAACCTTTTTGAAACACATGAAGGACAAGAAGGTGTTTGGGAGTAGTCAGTATGGAATTGCAAAAGGGAAATCATGCTTAACTAACCAGAAAACCTTCTACAGTGAAATGACTAGCCCAGTGGGCGAGGAGACAGCAGTGGATGTTATTTATCTCAACTTCAGTAAGGCTTTTGACAGTGTCTCCCATAACATCCTCATAAACAGCTGATACAGGCTAGATAAGGAGACAACGAGGTGGACTGACAACTAGCTGAACTGTCAGGCTCAAAGGGTTATGATCAGGAGCATAAAGTTCAGCTGGAGGCCAGTCACTTGTGGAGCACCCCAGGGGTTAATATTGGGGCCAGTACTGTGTAGCAGCTTAATTAATGACCTGGGTAATGGGACAGAGTGCACCCTCAACAAATTTGCAAGTGATACAGAACCGGGAGGAGTGATGGGTACACCAGGTGGTTGTGCTGCCATTCAGAAGAACCTCAGCAGGCTGGAGAAATAGGCCAACATGGGCCTCATGAAGGTAACAAAGGGAAATGCAAAAACCTGCACATGGGGAAGAACAACTCCACATACCAATACATGCTGGGTTCCAAATGGTTGGAAAGCAACTTGGAAAAGAAGGACCTGGGGGTCCTGTGGGACTCCAGGTTGACCACCAGTCAATGACGCACCCCCGTGGCAAACAAGGCTGATGGCATCCTTGGCTGCATTAGGCAGAGCGTGTACAGAAGGTTGAGGAAGGTGATCCTTCCTCTCTGCTCAGCACTGGTGAGACAATTCTGGAGTGCTGTGCACAGCTCTGTGTTTGCCGGTACAAGACAGGCATGCACACATTGGAGCAAGTCCAGCAAAAGGCCATGAAGATGCTTATGGGATTGGAGCACTTGTTAAATAGGGCGAGGCTGGGAGAGCTGGGTTTTTTTAGCCTGGAGAATAGAAGGCTCAAGAGAATGTCATCAGTGTGTATAAATAACTGATGAGGAGGAGCCAGACTCCTCTCGGCAGTGCCAGTGGCAGAACAAGAGGCCATGGGCCCACACTGAAATACAGGAAATTCCATTTATACTCTTTTACTGTGAGTATGCTCAAGCACTGGAACAGGTTGCCCAGAGAGGTTGTGGAGTTTCCATCCTTGGAGAAAGTCAAAACCTGTCTGGACATAATGGGCTACCTGCACTAGTCAACTCCACTTTGAGCTGTGGATTTGGACTAGATGATCTCTAGAGGTCCCTTCCAACTTCAACTATCCTGTGATTCTGAAATATGAAATATTTTAGTGTAAAGAAAATAAAATTTAATTTTATCATCTCCAATTTATTTCCTTCTTGCTAATGTTCTATTATCTCAAAGATTTCTGTATTTCAGAATGTCCAATGTAAAATCTGTGTGACTAATTCAAGGTTTCAAAACCCCAGATGCTGAAATGAAGCAACATTCCTCTTTAAAAGGACAGAAAACACACAAAAGAGTACAAACCAACTTCTCTGATAAGAAACATCAATGAAAATTTTAAAGAAGATAATGAAATTTAGGATCACAATATCAGTTTATGTATAATTACAAACTGTAGAAAGCAAAAGACTTGATACAAGTATAATTGTTAGAACATGTTTTGCAACCGTAGCAAATTTACTAGATGTATAGTCAAATTTGGTTGAAGTTAAATTAGGCATGCATCTTGATTCTTGGTTAAAATTCTTCAGCTGCATTCTCCTAAACTGGTATAAGTAATAATAATAAAAAAGCCAGTATAAGCGGAAGCCTGCAGCTTATATCCCATTATAAATTACACTTCAGATTTTCTAAACTAATTGTTAAATTTAGACTTAGCAATTAGCACTGCACAACATTTACCAACAGAATTAACTGTATCACTTGCTATCAAGATGACATTTCAAGCTCAATTACATTTTCATATGTCCCAGACTGGTAGCTCTGATGCATTCTAAGAAAATAAAACCTAGAAATAGGACAACTACAAATTGTCGTGACAAG
This sequence comes from Pygoscelis adeliae, assembly GCF_000699105.1. Classification (NCBI taxonomy): domain Eukaryota; kingdom Metazoa; phylum Chordata; class Aves; order Sphenisciformes; family Spheniscidae; genus Pygoscelis; species Pygoscelis adeliae. Next base: position 1,384,427 of record NW_008824544.1, on the reverse strand, counting down.
ATTCACAATAGGAAATGGTCTTTTTTCTGTCTCTGTTTTGGGTAAAAATGCAATCTTATTGGATACAAATGCAATCTTATCTGAACGGTGTGAAATTTTATCTCAGGTTGGTGGAAATAAAATGCAAATAGTTACTTTATAGAGTTCCACCATTTGAGAATTGTATCTAACAACTTTACAGATTCCAGGAGTCCTTATTAGCAAGTACATTGATGTCCTTATTAGCAAGTACATGAACATTGCCAAGAGATGCTACCTGGTGTTGCTTTTTAGTGTGATAGGGTATGAATCTGAGATCTTCAAAAGATATTTTCAACAAACAGCCAAACCTACAGAGAAACTCACAGCTGGATTTCATGTTGTGTTTACTTAGTAGGGCCAGCCCTTAGGAAGTTTTTGCTCTGCAACTGTATAAAGACTAAAATTCAAAGCCACTTACTCCTGATAACCCATTCAGAATCACAGAGTTGAACTAAACTCACTTGCTTTCAAGACATAAGTAGTGAAAGATTGTAAAGTTGCAATAAGATGAGCCAGTCATACTTTGATACAATTGTATCTGCTTGCATAATAGATTCACAACGGGAAGGAGCTCTCTATGGCTGCTGTTGAGATGTAGACCCCAATACTCATCATACATGTGACACCATTCTCACCTGTACCCCTTTAAGCTGACTTTTGTAACAAAGTAGAACATAGAGGGAAACGTTTGATATCAATCTGGAAAAAAGAATAGAACTGTGGTTTAAACAAAGAACGGGTATAAAATTCCATTTTTCTTTTGATGAGAGGCTGGAGGTATTTGAGATTATCATTCACTCTAACCTCTTTCATGGTAAAGGACAATGAGTAATGTTTGTCCTAGGACTTGTTTATGTTTCCCTTTCATCCTCTAGCATCCTTCTCTTTCTCTTGGTTGTATCAGGATAGTCGCAATGCCTGTGACTCTAAACCTAACACTCTTCAATACCTCCATTTTCCCCAACTCCATCTCCCTATTGAAAAAGAAATCTCTGTCTTGAAAGCTTTGATATTCTCTTCCAAATCCTTTGCTGACTTTAAACACCTATTCTCTCACAATGAAAAGAAGCTGTATGACCTTATGGATAATATCTTTTCCCTTTCTCCTCATCTATTTGTTGTTATACCTATGACCCAGCACTTCTCCAGGATATGAACTCTGGGAGCACATTTTCATCAAGAAGGATGGGATGTGGGTTCCTAACATTCAATCATTTAAAATGTCAACTAGGTATCCAAATGCCATGTGTGCACTCCAAAGCATAATCAGCATGTTCTGGTTCTGATCACCAGAAATACTGTTGGCACTTCACATATGATGTGTTGTTTTCATATTAAAGGTTTATTCAGGAGAAATGTTCTGTACAGTGTGTTCAAAATTTATTTCCATTTTTTTTGTGTAACACAAGCTTTTTCTCCTGTATTAAAATAGTAAATGAATGATGCATGCAATACAATAAAAAACTTATTTACTGCTATTCTGAGATGTCTTCTGAAATGTTATTGAGTTACATCTGGTTCTGTTCAACCCTTGTTAATTTGACCAGATGAAGAAGCTTGACATGACAACCTTTGGAAGGGTCATCTGACCTAACTTCAGACATCTACAGTGTAAGTATCTAAACCCTAACTAATTTCCTTAGACTGACTTTGTGGTTATAGGGAAAAATAGGCATCATTAGAATGCAATTCATATGTAGCAGTGCATTAGAGGAGACGAATAATGCCTTACAAACAACTATTTTTTTTTTTTTTTTCTAGAAAGAGAATGGAGGATGATTGTCCCAAGAGGCCTACAGTTAGTTTGACAAATCCCTCCAAGATTTTTTAAAAGAACTACCTTAC
>NW_008824544.1:1380537-1382535 GCF_000699105.1 Pygoscelis adeliae | reverse complement strand
AGAGAAGATCTGTCAGGTGTTGTAGCTAGACAACACTCACAAATATTTAGGGAGCAAAATGAAAACGGGAAGCTGTAGTTTTTGAAGGTCATCAGAGGTCTACTAGAAAGTTTTTTCCTGAAACTTAAGTAGTTACCTAAATTAAGGGTTTAATCTCTTAGAATTGTTACTCAGTTAAAGAAGAGAAACAGGCTGTTTCAGAAGTTAATTTGGACCCAGGACTTTGATATAAAACTTAAATTTAGATAGACAGGACCTCTTTCTGGAAGCCCCTCTCTATGGACTGTACAAAGAATATTTTGGCATAACTTGAAAACTGGTTCAAACTGGAAGACAATTTCCTGACACAGCTGGTAAGTGAGCCTACCAGGGGAGGTGCCTCGCTCGACCTCCTGTTTACAAACAGAGAAGGACGTGGGAGATGTGGTGGTCGGAGGCCGTCTTGGGCTTAGCGACCATGAAATGGTAGAATTCTCAATTCTCGGTGAAGTAAGGAGGGGAGGCAGCAAAATTGCTACCATGGACTTCCGGAGGGCGGACTTTGGCCTGTTCAGGACGCTGGTTGAGAGAGTCCCTTGGGAGACCATCCTGAAGGGCAAAGGGGTCCAGGAAGGCTGGACGATCTTCAAGAAGGAAGTCTTAAAGGCGCAGGAGCAGGCTGTCCCTGTACGCCGCAAGAAGAACGGGCGGAGAAGACGACCGGCCTGGCTGAACGGGGAGCTTTTGCTGGGACTCAGGAAAAAAGGAGAGTTTATCGCTTGTGGAAGAAGGGGCAGGCGACTCAAGAAGAGTACAGGGATCTCGTTAGGTCGTGCAGAGAGGAAATGAGAAAGGCAAAAGCCCAGCTAGAACGCAACCTGGCCGCTGTCATTAAAGACAACAAAAAAAGTTTTTACAAAAACATTAATGACAAGAAGAGAGCCAGGGAGAATCTCCATCCTTTATTGGATGCAGGGGGGAACATTGTCACCGAGGATGAGGAAAAGGCTGAGGTACTTAATGCCTTCTTTGCCTCAGTCTTTAGCAATCAGACTAGTTACCCTCAGGGTACTCGGCGCCCTGAGCTGGAAAACAGGGATGGCGAGCAGGATGAACCCCCCATAATCCAAGAGGAAGCGGTCAACGACCTGCTACGTCATCTGGATACTCACAAGTCTATGGGGCCGGATGGGATCCACCCGAGAGTGCTGAGAGAGCTGGCGGAGGAGCTAGCCAAGCCGCCCTCCATCATCTATCAGCAGTCCTGGTGAACGGGGGAGGTCCCGGACGACTGGAGGCTGGCCAATGTGACGCCCATCTACAAGAAGGGCCGGAAGGAGGATCCGGGGAACTACAGGCCTGTTAGCCTGACCTCAGTGCCGGGGAAGATCATGGAGCGGATCATCTTGAGGGCGCTCACAAGGCAGGTGCGGGACAACCAGGGCATCAGGCCCAGCCAGCACGGGTTTATGGAAGGCAGGTCCTGCTTGACCAACCTGATCTCCTTCTATGACCAGGTGACCCGCCTAGTGGACAAGGGAAAGGCTGTGGATGTGGTCTACCTGGACTTCAGTAAGGCCTTTGACACCGTCTCCCACAGCATTCTCCTAGAGAAGCTGGCGGCTCACGGCTTAGACAGGTGTACTCTGCGCTGGGTCAAAAACTGGCTGGACGGCCGGGCCCAGAGAGTTGTGGTAAATGGAGTTCAATCCAGTTGGCGGCCGGTCACGAGCGGTGTTCCCCAGGGCTCAGTATTGGGGCCAGTTCTGTTTAATATCTTTATCAATGATCTGGATGAGGGGATCGAGTGCACCCTCAGTAAGTTTGCAGACGACACCAAGTTGGGCGGCAGTGTTGATCTGCTCGAGGGTAGGAAGGCTCTGCAGAGGGACCTGGACAGGCTGGATCGATGGGCCCAGGCCAACTGTATGAGATTCAACAAGGCCAAGTGCCGGGTCCTGCACTTTGGCCACAACAACCCCATGCAGCGCTACAGGCTTGGGGAAGAGTGGCTGGAAA
>NW_008824544.1:1378819-1380346 GCF_000699105.1 Pygoscelis adeliae | reverse complement strand
CAGAAAAAGACCTGGGGGTGCTGGTTGACAGCCGGCTGAACATGAGCCGGCAGTGTGCCCAGGTGGCCAAGAAGGCCAATGGCATCCTGGCCTGTATCAGAAATAGTGTGGCCAGCAGGAGCAGGGAAGTGATCGTGCCCCTGTACTCGGCACTGGTGAGGCCGGACCTCGAATACTGTGTTCAGGGAGCTGGGGTTGTTTAGCCTGGAGAAAAGGAGGCTGAGGGGAGACCTCATCGCTCTCTACAACTACCTGAAAGGAGGTTGTAGCCAGGTGGGTGTCGGTCTCTTCTCCCAAATAACTGGCGATAGGACAAGAGGAAATGGCCTCAAGTTGCCCCAGGGGAGGTTTAGATTGGATGTGAGGAAAAATTTCTTTACTGAAAGAGTGGTTAAAGATTGGACCAGGCTGCCCAGGGAAGTGGTTGAGTCCCCATCCCTGGAGGGATTTAAATATTTAAAAGACATGTAGATGAGGCGCTTAGGGACATGGTTTAGTGGGCATGGTGGTGTTGGGTTGACGGTTGGACTCGATGATCTTAGAGGTCTTTTCCAACCTTAATGATTCTATAATTCTATGATTCTATGATTCTAAATTAGATGTCTAATCTTCTGACCTGAATCCTACTCCTAAAGCGTATGGTGCAAACACCCCATTGGTTTTGCATAAGTCAAGGCTGTTATTACTATGACCATTCCATCTAGGAATCAAATACACATTCATAGTCTAATTTCAATCAGTCTCTTGGAGTACGGATCATGCTTTGTCAAAGTCAGGCTGTCTAGGAGAAGACACTTGTGTCTCTCCGTAGTGCACAATACTACAGTTACCTTCACATTCTAGGTTATTCATCCTATTAAATATTCATAGAATCATAGAATCATAGAATAGTTTGGGTTGGAAGGGACCTCTAAAGGTCATCTAGTCCAACCCCCCTGCAATGAGCAGAGACATCTTCAACTTGATCAGGCTGCTCAGCACCCCGTCCAACCTGACCTGGAATGTTTCCAGGTATGGGGCATCCAGCACCTCTCTGGGCAACCTGGGCCAGTGTTTCACCACCCTCAGCGTAAAAAATTTCTTCCTTAGATCTAGTCTAAATCTACCCCCCTTTAGTTTAAAGCCCCTTATCCTGTCACAACAGGCCCTGCTCAAAAGTTTGCCACCATCTTTTTTTAGAAGCCCCCTTTAAGTACTGATAGGCTGCAATAAGGTCTCCCCAAAGCCTTCTCTCCTCTAGGCTGAACAACCCCAACTCTCTCAGCCTTTCTTCATAGCAGAGGTCTTCCATCCCCCTGATCACTTTTGTGACCCTCCTCTGGACCCGCTCCAACAGGTCCATGTCTTTCTTATGCTGAGGGCTCCAGAGATGGACGTAGGACTCCAGCTGGAGTCTCACCAGAGCAGAGCAGAGTAGAGGGGCAGAATCACCTCTCTCAACCTGCTGGCCACGCTTCTTGTGATGCAGCTGTCCTGGTTTCATCAGGGATAGAGTTAATTTCCTTCCTAGTAGCTGGTACAGTGCTG
>NW_008824544.1:1368446-1375222 GCF_000699105.1 Pygoscelis adeliae | reverse complement strand
CCCCCCTGCCCCCCGTCCCGCACGAACGGTGGTGCATACTGCCACGCCACGCCCTAGCTGACGGGCCACGCCCTGTTTGCCCATCCTGGTGGCAGCGCTTCTGGTGGCTAGTGCTCACTAGGGCTGCCCTTAGTGGGAATGGGGGGTGGCAGCCATTACTCCTGGCCCTGCCCACTCCTCGTCAGCCGCCCTCATGAGAGCTGCCGGCTCCTGGCGGGTCTCTGCACTCCCCTGTGGGTTCCCCGGCTTAGGAATCCCCCCTGTATGCCACGATCTGCTGCGCCACTGCGGGACACGCCTGCACCAGAGCTGATCGCCTCTGCGAGTGACCAATATTATTATTATTGGTCCTGTATCATTTGCACCCTATAGGGATGCAAACCAGAACTTCAATGGAGGCCTTGCACACAAAGCAGAAGAGTGCAGCCCTGCCATATGAAAGATGTGATGGAGACAACTGAATGAATTGGGAGCATTCTGCGGAGCTGATCGCCTCTGCGAGTGACCAATATTATTATTATTGGTCCTGTATCATTTGCACCCTATAGGGATGCAAACCAGAACTTCAATGGAGGCCTTGCACACAAAGCAGAAGAGTGCAGCCCTGCCATATGAAAGATGTGATGGAGACAACTGAATGAATTGGGAGCATTCTGCTATAAATGTGGGTGAAATCCAGCAAGGCTTGTTGTAAAACTACTTGCTTGCTCTTCTACACAATACACATCAGCCTAGCATCGCAACCAGGCAATAAATTCTATTTGAATATTGCAATTTTGTCAGAAGATTTTTAAGACTTCAAAACTGCAAACAGCAAAGAATATAACACATCTGTAGGGAAGTTTTGATGGTTAATGACACTCTGAGTGTCTTATTTCTACCTCTGAACTTGTCAAGCTTCATCTTCCATTGCCTGGATCTTGTTATATATTTTTCTGCTAAATTAAAGAGTCAATGATTATCAGAAATTCTTCCCTCTGCAAGTATTAGATTCTGATCAAGTCAGTTAACTTCTCCTTATTAAGTAAAATAGCTTGAGATTCTCTCTCTTTAATTAATGTACAAGCTCATTCTATGCACTAAGCACCTGTTACAGCAATTCAAATCAACAAAAAAACCCTGCAACCATCTGAACTTGCATACTATCAAAATAAACCAGGATAAGATTAAAAGGAGTCTTTCCTGACAGTCCATCTCCTCTTTTCTGAACAGAAGAAAGAGAAAATGTATGTCATACAATAGAAATTACAATGGTGACAATAAATGACATGGGAAAGTTTACTGTGTACACAAACTAAGGAAAGGAAAGTAGAAGTTACAGGCAGACAACACAGAAAAAAACTAAATGGTTTTCTATTCATGAATATTCTCTTCCAACTTAGGACACAATTTTACACCAATGAGTAAAATATACCTAAGAACTGTATATTTCTTAGAAGTAAAATCACAAGATACTGGTATGCAAAAAGGAAAATTTTAACACTGAGAGAAATTTTAATAAAAGAGATTTTTTTTCCAATCTGATGTCTAATATATACATAAAAAAAGATGAAAATAGAGGAATGATTCAGTGAAACACAAGTTTGGCATGCCTTCAAGATCTTCTGATGGATAGATAGATGAAGCTTAGGTCCACAAACCTAGAATTAGTGCCCTAACAGTAGTGGAATAGAATGTATCCCTGAGTTATTCAAGCTAGAACAAATAAACAGATGGGAATATGTAGCTCCTGTTGTCCTGATGCCATTAGTCATATTTTTCATAGCTTTGGTTTACAGGGCAACAATGTATTTCTTAAAATCCTAAATTCAGTCCAGATGATAGTTTTTATTTATAACCAGTCAAACCTTGCTTGGCATGAAGATTTGAGTTACATGTTTTAATGTGAGTTTTATAAAGGCTTTTTTTCAATTTGTGCCCGTTGTGACTGGAATGAATCAAGAAGGGTAGTGCCTGCATTACTAAGAGATACTGCAAATCAGAGGCAAACAATTATATCTGAAGAGCACATCAGCACAGGGTGAGAACATTGGCTGGAATCTCAGCAGGGCAACGGATGTAAAGCACAGGTTTTCCAACGTCTGCATCCAGAACCCGCAGAAATCAGTGGGAGTTTTTGGTAAGTGCTGGTTTGGGGGTTTGGCTATTGGAAACGGCCATATAAAAGCAAGGAAAAAAACCCAAGCATCTGGAATCATTCAATGTCTCATATCTTATAAACTAGAATTTACAACATAGTGAGTTAGGACACAGCAAATGGCTCAAAATCCGTCAAAATTCTGAGCTAGTGGCATTTTGGCATTCGTAAGCAACATAGACCCCTTGATAAAGTTTTCCAGTGGCTTAGTGTATGTTTGGATCAATAGCAAAAACACATTTTAACCTGGATAAAATGTTGGCATTATGGTAATAATGAGCCTCTATGAGCGTCTGGGCAGTGATTTGGCTCGTGGAAATGGAAGGTTGGTAGTGAGCAGCCTCAAATGGCTGACCTCGTTTTGACATGCACATTACAAGTCATCATCGAATTTGATTGTAATTAGGTGCCAGGCCTTCCAACAAGATGTTCTGAGGTTGTTCGTTTGGAGTCCAAAATTAATAACTTTAGTATGGCTAATTCCTACAGTTTCACGTATTCTCAAGCAACTAACATGATTTGTAGGAAATTTAAAGCTGTACACAGCTGATCACACATACTGGACTTCCTCCATTATGTCAAGCAGAGTGATTTGTCTAGAGAGAAAATGTGGGACAAGGTTTGCAAGGAAGCTGCTGGTTGTCAAAAGAGAGACTTACAGGGTTTCATTGGGTTCATTCTGTTTCAGTATATAATTTAAGCCCTTTTCTACATCAAGCACTGATCACTAAAAATTGTAACACCTGGATTTCATCGTTAACAATATTTTCAAGATTGTTCATCTTATTTTCCATCCTAGAGATGCTTTGGTACTGTCCCTGGGTGGGAAGAGCAGCAACATGAACATGTAACATGACACTTGAAACTTCTGTTGGAAAATAATAGGCATTTAGATAATGCACCTAGAAGCTCTTTCCAGACATTTTGTGACTAGAGGGAAAACACACAGAGACGTGTTTTTCCTTCTACAGAAAAACAAGAGTGTGTGTTTACAGGAACTTTGAAAAAGATTGGAGGAAATCGGAGGCACAATTGGCTGGCTTAAGAAAAACATCAGTATTCACTGTACTGCATTGCATTTAGCAATGCAAGCTAAATTGTGTTCATTTTAAACTTTATGAAGCTTCTTCTCCATTTTGAATTGGGATAAGATAAACTACTTCCAGGGGCTGGTGTAAGAAGGTGGTGTTAATTCTTTCATTATATGAGAACATGACACTAGGCTTCTCAAATAACACTAGACATGAATGTATGGGCAAATGAATCAAACTCAAAAGATCACGTTTGGCTCCAGATTTAGACTTTAAATGTAAAAAATATAGAAGTAATTGGTGCATTAGGTGTCTAAGTTCCCATCACAGCTAGGGGAGAGGTAATCAGTAGAGTCAGTGAATCTTATGTGTATGCAATACCTTTTTAGATACCTCTAACTGCATGAAAAGTGTATACCTAAAAGCAGAATCTTAATCTCACATTGAATCCTAATAAAAAATTTGCCACAAAACAGATTGCATCATTTGCCTTAGTCTTTTCATGTGCACAGACAGGAATAATAATTAAAAAAAATTACCATGCACATTGTTAAACTGGGGAACAGTGGATGTGTTTAAAATGTAAAATTGATTTGTAGTCTGTAGCAAATCACTGGATGGAAGCAGTTGTTGTCAAACAAGTTTAGCCTTGACACAGAGATAAGTTCAGCTTTTCCGTTCAAAATACTGTCTGAACTGTCCTGTTTCCATTGTGATTGTTATGCTAAACCCAAAGCACCCAGATATTAGGCCTATCTTTGCCACTAATTTGACAGCGCTTTTCCGGTTTGTGTCTCTCCCACATCTTTGTCTTATACCTACCATATGTTCATGACCCTGAGTTCACAAAGACCTGCAGTAATAAAAATTATTACTAGTAACAATAGGCAGAGGTGAGGTTAACATCGAGAGATACTTTGGTCAAAAGCTGTGTTGCATTGGTATCCAAAGTCTGGGTTTATGAAAAGAATAAAATTCCTATCTCATAAGCTTTATTAACAACAAAAAGAAATATATCAAGTAAACATCTCATTCATTGATCATGGCTGAACTATGATTATGTAGAGTGGAGAAAATACTGTCTAATCTGCTTAAAAATCTGGCCATGCTGCTGTGCACTCACAAGTATCTCAAGCAGGAAATGATGGAAAGCTCCACTGATTCCAAATAACTCAATTGTTTTTCTTTTCTAATCAAATATCGTCATAGTGAGGAACCAGAAAAGCGTCATTCAGCAGGCAGTGTTGTGAAAGCATGAAATATGGCACTTCACTGTTAATGTAACATTAAAGATTAAAAATGTTTATTACCTGTTATTCTTCTGTTAATTGTTTTGTGTAGAGAAAAATAGAAGTTGCTGCCTTAATGCGTAAAAAAATCACAATGTGCATTCATAGTTGAGAGCAAAGGGTTGGGGCTATGAAAATTATGTAAATGATGGATTTCAGTGAAAGAACTTTCCAACCCTTAGGGTCTTCAAACAGCATTAATTCAAGAAATTAGATACAAAATTTAACTTTTTCATGTTAATAATGATTTCATAAGGAAAAACTCGTTAGTGAAGGTGACAAATATGAAGTTCTATTGAACATTTAAATTCAGGAATCTTATTATGTGCCCCTGGGATATATTTACACAGCCAATGACTCTCTGATGTTATTAAGTAATTTATTTGAGAAAGTCTCCATTCATGAGTTTACATAAGAACAATATCAGGTTTACAAAGGCTTGTGTTGTCAGTTTAGCAAATACCTAATTCACAATGACTTTTGCTTAAGATTTTCATTAGGTTGTTCAATATTGTTTGATCATTTAATGTCAGCTTCATAAGATCATAATTTCTCCTATACAAAAAGAGGAAATTAAAAGGAGAAATAAATTAAAAAGAGTGAACTAAAATTTAAATCAGCTTCACCACAAAAGAGAGGAAAGCAGTGTCATCACTTGTGATTATGCTTTGCTTGGGTACAAACTATCTGCATTTGGCAACTTGGGGTTTTCCTGTAGTATATTTCTATGCCAGCAACACCAAAAATAATCTGGAACGTTGCATATGGTTCACTTGTTTGGGGTTGATTTGTGATCAGTATCAATTTCTGGCAGCATTGATTAGAGGGACCATCAGATAGGCATGGAAATGAAAATACCTTAGGTGTCTTGATTTCTGTGCCTATTTGTGCTGTAGTCTATGGCCTCCAGCCACTGTTGCAGGCAATATGCAAATATAACTAAAGATGACAATTCTTGCATCAAGGACCAGAGTGGATATGACAGCGAGAAGTAGCACAAGATCCCTTGATGCTGAAAATAGAGCTGGTCAAAACTGTCAAGAGAATATTTGTCTTCTTACAGAAAATGCTGGTTCATCAATACAGAATTATCTCCAGGAAATGTGCTGATTTTGCTCAACTTTGTAATGAAATACAGGCAAGCCTTGAAATCTTCATTGTCTACTGGCTAGATCCTTCACCATCATTCCTCAGAGACCTCCCTGGTCCCTGAGCTCCATCACAGGGCTATGCTGGAGGTGATTTGATACAGTAAGTGTGAAATCACAGCTGGTTGCTGTTAAAACCTGCCTCTGGCACTTTTTTTCCTCCTCAGGATGGTTCTTACTCTCCCATCACCATGTTTCCTGCACTCAGGTGTCTTTCCACCCTTGTATCTCCTACCCATTCAGGCTAAAACTGCAACACATCACCCTTTCTTTTTCCATGGGAGGGATCTGATCTGTGCTCCAAGGTTTGTCTCTATCCCTTCCCATATACTTCATTGCACATGTCCTAAGACAGCTGAAACTTAAAGGACAACCTGCCTATGTGTTAAATCTTTTGCTCTGTGGCAACATGAAACCCTGGCCTACACGTAACCTTAGGCCCCCCCAAAAAAATTAAATTCAAAACCAATATTACAGCAACTACCAAATTGTGTCACATCTGACTGGAGTATTAGCTGCCTGGAGGATCTGATTCAGACATGAGAAGGCAAAAGTCTTTTTCCTGGTGACATCTCCCTCGAGAAATGAAAATACAACTTACAAATAAAACATGCAGAATTATGCAATGACTATCTTGACCAAAACCTATCTTTCCACAAACCTAGATGACTATTTAATCTTTCACTTTTGTTCTTTACTGAACACATATATATAATGAGAGTGAACAGGAACAGGCAGGCAAGATGAGATTCAAACGGTCATATTTACTAAACACATGCAGCACTCAATTGTATCTGCATTTGTGCAGTTGTTTTCTGACAGAGTGTTTCTCTGATGTTTTAAGAACTTCTGAAACACAGGAGGGCTCTAATCTATATAAAAATAAAATCCATTAGTGTCCTGGTTTCAGCAGGGATAGAGTTAATTTCCTTCTTAGTAGCTGGTACAGTGCTGTGTTTTGGATTTAGGAGGAGAAGAATGTTGATAACACACCGATGTTTTAGTTGTTGCTGAGCAGTGCTTACACTAGTCAAGGACTTTTCAGCTTCCCGTGCTCTACCGACTGAGAAGGCTGGAGGTGCACAAGAAGATGCGAGGGGGCACAGCCAGGACAGCTGACCCAAACTGGCCAAAGGGATATTCCATACCATGTGACATCATGCTCAGTATA
>NW_008824544.1:1324666-1368228 GCF_000699105.1 Pygoscelis adeliae | reverse complement strand
TTTTTTGTCTCTTCCACTCCCCCCCCCCCCCCCCGGGGGGGGGGGGGGGGCGGGGAAGAGTGAGCGAGCAGCTGTGTGGTACTCAGTTGCCAATTGAGGTTAAACCACAACAATTAGTAAGTAGGATAGTCACAGGATAGGGGTGGGTACTTTAAGAGAAGTTACAAGGCCGGAAAGGTAATAATCCTGGAAACAACTTTTTTGTAAGTAAGGAGCTCTCAAGAGGAAACCACAAGCTTCTTAATGGAAAACTGAGAACAGAAGAGATGAGAAATGATGCAAAATTAGGCAAGGGTTCATACGCAAAGAATGGTGGTGCTATTCAACAATACCCAAAAATCTTAACATCACACATATTACAAACCCAATCTCATGCCCTGTGCTGAGGTACTAGAGGTAGTAGTGGCTCTACCTCCCAGCATAGCCTTGCACATCTTGTCCTCTTCTGGCAGTGTACATCCAGAAAGCCATGACAAAAGGGATGTTGATGTAGTGGAGGAAGTAGAAAAATGAGAGTGGCCGTAACTCTAGACATGCAGTATAGCATGAGTAATAGATATCTGGAAGCATTGTATTTGGTGATTGGAGAAGGACGCAAAAAAACCAGAGACAGAGATTTCAGATGTTGAAACTATGAAGTTGTTTGACTGGATCAATATTAAGGTGCAGTTTGGCTGAGTAAAGGAGAGAATGCAGTTAGAGATGATTCCACATGATTAGTTGCCTGAGTGCTGAAAAATAAGATAAAACCACTGAAGTTTTTCATATTAAAACATTGGGTAAAACTGAAATTTGCAGCACAAACAGAAGTAGAAGGACTGGTTTCACCCAATTTGTGAGAGCATAGAAGAATTTATTCTGAATACTGTCACAGCATGTGTCCCCCACAGGGATTGCAGTCCTTGGTTTAAAAAAATTTTAACTACAATATTTTTTAGAAAGAGATAAAGACCTCTGATTCCCTTCCCTTCTTCAAGACTAAAGGTTGGCTGTTTATGGTACTGGTGGTGTTTACTACCTTTCTACCGATGTCTTTAAAAATCAACAAACATTTAAAATTAAGTTTTTATGATGACTCTCTTTTTAACTTGAGTTAAATACTATGCTAGTAGGGGAACATGCTTACTCATATTTATAAGTGATCACATGCTATTCCAACTCGACTATAAAGAGCTACTCCGCAGACTCGAGATGGTAGGATTGATTTAAGTGGAGGACACTGAAGCATAGTGCCTGACACATCTCTGTCCAAAACACCTCTTCTACAGAGGTCCCTCATTGTAAGGAAGAACCTGGCTACCCGAAACCAAGACTGGCTACATGGAGGAGGACTCTGTTTCCATTTTTCCTTGTTTCATGGAAGAGAAAAAGAACCCATGTGGAGGACAGTACCCTTAACCATTCATGGTCCCTGGGTCTGCTCCTGAAGTCCTGTGTTAACTCCTTGGTGTAATTTGTTCCCAAAATCATACGAGAAAGTTCACCACTTGGGTCCTCATGTTCCCAGAGAAAATGAAGCATTTCCTACACCCTTCATCGTTCTGGGTTGCTGAGGAAATGCATCTTGACTCCCTATAACCTTGTCCAGTTCCTTTTTAAACTACTGTGTATCATCTGCTTGCTCCAATGACCTTCTAGTACATTGGCAGTTGATGAAGAAATAGTATTATAACTGAATTTTTCACAGCAGAAATTTTGCAGTTTGATACAAAATGCAATCATACAATACACAGTTAGAGAATTATGTCAAACTCTGATTTCTTAATAGTTGCACCTAGTGTTTCGCTACTGTTTGAAAGCAGTCTTGAATATTGCCCAGGAAGTATTACTGCTAAGGGAAGATAAAGAAAATTTATTTCTATTTCTTAAAGGTGAGACAAACAGGTCTTACATAAAATTTCTCTAGCTTCGGATAAAACAAAAGCCATCAGACAGTATGGGGATATGCAACTACATGTTATCTTTCCTGACTAAATTGCCAGTTACTTAACTGCTGAATAAAAAGCCGAACAGACACAGTCAGGATCATATATCTGTACTAAAAACCTTGAAATTTCATTTTGATTATGTTGTACACATTTTTAGAATCCTAGAACTCATATTGCTTACACTTGACCTCTGGAGTTTGACAAAGTTTGGCCTTGCAAGATTGTTTCCATTGGATGGGCCAAGTTATTAATATAAGCCAGGGATATTTTTAATACTAACTTGATTCTTTCTTTAGAAATATGTACACATATGCTCATTTCCAGTACATAAAAGAATAAGAGTAATAGGCATTTTTTTTTCTCAAAAATCTTCCACTCCAGCTTTTTACTCAAAAAAATTCCTTGTTTACGCTTCTTCTTAGAAATAGAACTTCACTATATACAGCAAACAGACAATCTAGGAAAAAAATCCCTCAGACCACCTGACTGCTACAATTTTTCCAACAGTCCAGTAAAAAGTGCTACCCGGTGTAAGACTTGAAACAGAATCAAGCCCAGCGAGTAAGGGCCCACAGTCTGTCATTTAGTCATTTGGAAACCCAATGTAAAAGAAATCATGTTTATCCATTGGATGAAGTTACCAAACATTTTCTTGCAATATTCATCCTGAATGTTGTTAGACCACTTTCCCTTACTGGCTCGATCGATCGATTGATCGATCGATCTATCTACTATCTACACACACGTATATACACATACACATCCCCTTCCACCAAAGGGTGCTGGGGTTTCCATGCAAAGTAGGAGAGAACAAAGAGAGTTACAGTGGCATGTGTTTACAGAAACGTGATGTTTTTAGCTAAATGGTTATAGTACATTATTTAAGTAAATTAACTATGATTTATAGCAGCAAATGAATAGGACAAAGCTTGTTTAACATATCTCAGCATTAAGTATCTCCTGCATTAATTGTCTCCAAAGTCTGTTCCATTTGTTCTCTAACAAGGTATGCTCCATTATTATTTTTATCCAGTTCATTGCTTGATTCTATCTGTCCTTTCAAAATTAGCTTGTTTAATCAGAAACCACTTTTGCTGGTAGTTCATTTCACATAAAAAGGAGGAATTTTTGTTTACTGGGAAAGTAATTGCATTATAATTTTGAAAAGAAAGAAATATGAATTGTAATAAATTGTTTCTTAAAAAGTACATGGAAGCGTGAAAACCAACAAAGCCAAAACAAATTAAAAACTCTAATGAATGAAAAGGCTATAAATAGGATATGAAACTGGAAAGAATAATTTATCATTGTAACTTACCTACTCCTTGTTATTCTGTTGAAAAGAGCTGAATATCTAAAGAAAAAAGAAAAGATTTATGTATTTGCTAAATGATGGTCAAGTAAATATTTATATTAGTTGTCATTTTTCTTCTAGCTTTTCAGCCCTTGTAAACAGTAATTAAACCTTTATTATAGAAAGAGAAAGTATAATTTAACCACAGGTTGGGAGTCCACAATTCCATTTCAGTTATTGATTAAATTGTATTGATAAAGTTTGCATGATCACAAGCAGACTATACTAAAGTTCTACATACTATCTTTTTGCATGCATCTGTGTATATTGAAGTGAAGGAGAGAGAATGCAGAAATTGTATTCGAAACTCTGGGCAATATACTTTGGATGTTTATACAGGTGATCTATCCCGTATATTTTACTGCTTCCCAACATTTCGATTCACATCAAACTGTAGGATTTTTTTCTTTTTTTACTAATTAACTAATATTTTATTGATAATCCTGGGGTTTTTTTAAGCTAAAACAAGGAAAACAACAAGTATTAAACATATGAGAAATAACTGAAAGGAACTATGAAAATTTCCTAAAAGAAAATAAAACACATAAAAAGGAATGTGCAAAATTAGTGTAAATAAAATTATAGAAATTGGAAACAAGATCTGATCACTAAATTATAATCTTTTATTATAATTTATTGTAACCTTATATTATAAAGAGTAGAAAAATAGAATAATTAATATGAAATTCTGAAGTCTTAGGGAAAACTTGAATCTCACCTGTTCAGTTGATTAACACCTTGAGCTCTTTCTATTTGTAGACCTAACAAAGAAAAATACAAAATGAAACTAAATACACTAAATGATGTGAAAGAAATGGTTAGTTACATTGATTTAGCCTGATTTTATTTATCTGAAAATCATTCAGGTTTTCCTTGTTATTGAATTGCGTTTATGATAACAATTCAGGCTTTGATCCTTAAATTTACACATTTGGGGCCTGAAGTAATAATAATTTGGGATTAAAAGGCTCCAGTTCTTATCTACATACCAAACAGGTTGTTTATAGTGCAGTTTATTTAGTGAGTATACTCAAATTTAGTGTAGGGAGATTGATAAAGGTAATCACTGAACACCGTATTGGCTTGGAATAGAGATGAAAGCAAAATGCACCTGACTCAGCAAAGATAGGAGTTTAAATGCCAGATTATCCACATAAGTGTGTCAGTAAGAGGAATTTCATGCATGACCGATGCTAGAATGGGCATTAAAAATGGTTAGGACAAAAATCATTAACAGTTGCATAAAGCACATTGCTAAAGCATATGTATAGTGTCACATGCAAATGCTCTCAACAACTTCAAAAGGTCTATTTGCATGCTCAAAATCAGGCTTATACATGAGCAAGACAAAAACATTAGGCAGTTTCTAAATGCTGTTTAATACTCAATGTATAGGAAACAAAAGTTTAACATGCTACCAATATAACGAGGCTTAAAAAGACGTTATAAAATGACTGGACTGAATTTTATTTCTTTCGGTCACTAGTGTGGATGTAGCTACCGAGGACCACAGCAGGTACTACCCAGGTACTAAGCAGACCTTGCCCATCCAAGCATCATGAAAGAAAATTATTGATGTACTGAGTGGTATATACTGTTGGTGTGTGTGTATATATATATCCCCATGGTGACTGGATCGGTGTCTCATTGCAGAAAAAGGTATTATCCCACCTGAGAAATGGAGTTCTGATTAAACCTGAGTCAATGGCTATTTAGGAGGATTATTACCTCCATAAAGTAGGGAATGAATAGTATGTTGATAGGAGCAACACAGAAAATCACTTTGTCCAGTCAAACCAAAATATTTTAAACAAATTATTTCCTTTTGTTAACTTAAGTACAAAGTAGCATTGCACCTGCTCTCCAGCTTCATATCAGATGAGAAAGAATTTTGATAATGATGTAGAGTCTCTCAGGCTGCCCCAGTCATAAGCTCTGGATTTCTGATTCAGGACACCTGGGAGAGCATAATCCTACTTGAATACGGAGTCAGTGGAAATCTTCAGCTAAGTGTTGGTGACAGGAAGCCCCAAGAAGCAGACAAGGTAAACCGTGACCAGTCTCACAAGTGTTCGGATTTTTGCTGTTTGTGTTCAAGTGATCCAACCTGAAAATGCTAAAAACAAGGGTGGAAGTACCAAGGATTTTCTTATGAGATTTCTAGTACTCTATAATTCTTTTTGGAATATGAATAACATCAGATTGACCTATCACTGTTATTTCTACTGCTTCCATTTGCAGCCTGAATCTGTAAGGAAAAGGCCATATAAGCACTCAAAGTAGTTTTGCATTTATTTGAAACCTAACACTTGAACTAAAAATACTTAATAGGTAATATTAACCTCAAAATTATTGGCATATAATGTCTCTTAGACTGGTGGTTTTGGGTTTTTTTTGTGCCCGGGTACACATTGTTGTGGCTTGAAAGTCTCACAAAATGAAATCAAATATGTCCACATTAAAGTCCTCAAGCAGCTTATTCCCTTTGATTTTTAATAGTATGATTTCTATCTAGGATCATGACCTTATAACAATTTAATCCTGTCAAGCTGACCCTCTACCGGTGTTTCATCCTCTATCCCTACTGCTCAAGTTCCATTCAGGTTTGGTCCAGAGACCACTTATGTACAATACACCTAGCCATCACAGCAGGTATTTAGGTAAAAGGTGTGTTATGAATGAAGGCAATTCTTTCTCATCCCACATAAGCTAATAAGAAGTGAGATGGTAAGCTACTTCTGGTCTGGTGCCTTTGGGTTGTTTCCTCCTTTATTAATTAAGTGAGCCATGAACTAAAAAAGTCCTTTTTCCTCTGCTACTGGCTGTTCACTTCACGTATATCCATTTCTGACTTTTCCCATTTGCCTCCTCTCTGTCTGGTGTGTCCTGTCACCTAATGCAAGATCCATCCTCGTCATTGCCTGCCTACACAGAACCAGACTCTCAAACAGGCTCTTCAATACCAACATATTGGAGGTTAAACCAAGCTAGATAAAAACCCCAGAAAACAACTGTAAACTGATTCCATTGGTGCAATCCCAGTCTTTGACAGACTCACATGAGAAATCAGATGAGAGCATAATTTACACTATTTAAAATTTTTAAATTAAATCTTTTTTTTTTTTTTAAACCTGGACAATACAGGGCTCCAAAGTTTCCTTGAACAACAGCTCTACTGCAAATTGACCTGCCTGCCTACTACATTCAAAAAATTGTTTTTCTTTTCCTGAATGGAGACTTTTCTTTGAAAAGAATAAATTCAATTTGTGACTCACACTGTGAGCATTCTGCATGTGATTCTGAAGTTTTTGAATCTTTTAAATCAATAATAAAACCATTTTAATTTGGCTTAACTTTGTAGAGCATGTGTATTTGTAATTCTCAATGATCATGAAATAAGGTAGCATTACAGGTCCAGGACTAAGTCCTCTGAGTCATCTGACTTCCCAGTTTGTCTGTTTTGGGCTTCCCAGTCTGTGATGGGAAAATTCCTGGTTTTGGATCAGCCTTCATAGTTCAGACAGATAGAGTCAGGCTTTTGCTCAGAACTGGATGAGGCCACCAGTCTATGAAAAAAAGCATCATGGTATTATAATATGTATATTGTCCAATAACAAATCAGGAGCTTTCAACCTATAAAGCTTGGGGCTATAACCTACTTCCCTATAGCTTCTACCTCACCAGTGAGTTTTGTAATATTCCCATTCCCACATCTGCTTCCTCAACAATTTATACTTGCTCCAGGTAAGCTTTAAGAGATACTTCGGCAGCACTAAAAGCTACATGCAGCTCAGGGGCGTAACTGATTAGCTAGTCTGGGCTACAGATGTTCCAGTATAAACCTTTTGTGTCGGCACCCTATTCATTAGTGACTGAAATCCCTTTGCTTTCAAATAAGAGTTCTTTCATGTAAGATGCATCATAACATCAGCATAGCGATGATTACTCCAAACGAAATGTTCTGGTTACTTTTCCTGGCTCTCAGAGTTCACTGTTTGCAAATCTTTGAAGCAATTTAGTCTCTAAATTACATAGTTCATAGAATCCCTGAGAAAAAAATTAGGGTGGAAGGGACCTCTGGAAGTCGTCTAGTCCAGTGCTCACATGCTTTGCTCATTGTAAATGAAGGTTTTTTGATAAATTTCTGCTGAATTTGACTCTAAGTGCATTTGTAACCTCTTGTAAATGCAAATTAAAACATGTTAAACTATCCTGATGGTGATTTAAGACTATTTGTCTTGTTTTACAAATGGGATAAGGTGGAGCATGCAGAAGGTCAGATAACATGGGTCAGCTGGCAAGAAGTATGTCAGCTGAGTGCAGTTGCTCAGGCACTGGCAGTCATGTAAGCGTGTCCATAGCAAGCACCTAGGGAATTTGAAGATGAGTCCTCAGGCTATACACAACCAACTTCATAGTGCTAATAATTCATAGCTGTTAAAGGTTAAATGACTAGAATTATGGTGATACAGTCCTTTATACTTTACTTAACTAATTGGATTTGGTTAATTAACAATTTCAATACCTGGAGAGAAATATAAAATCTATTGTGCTGTTTGGCATTGTGCTTGCACTGGAAATGGCTTATACATCCTCTGCTCCATATTAAATGGGGTGTATTTTGGACACAATTGCTGTTAACAATTATTTAGGTTTTTTTTGAGAACACCATTTTCTAGACTGACACTTCAGTAAATTTTCTGTGCTTACGCACAACTGAAAATAGATGAAATCCAGAAAATTAAGTAAGATTAAAATGGTTTTATTACTTATTTAAAACTGTGTTTCTCTGTGCATAACATAAATTGTCACCCAGATACAAAAGTGACAGACAGAAACATGCAAGTCTATTTCACATTCGAAGCATACACACTGGAGTCACAAAACCAGATTGTTTTGCCCATAACTAGAAGGCTGAAGAGCAAAATCTCATTAAGATTGGTATATGGAAGTAGGCTTACAAGCCATGCATATCCATGAATAGGTTAGTTTAAATTTCTGAGAAATAGATGGATTTTCAAATACCTGGCTGACAGTCTTGGATTTAGAAATACAAACTAAGATGAACTCAAAACTTGATACTCAGAAATAAATCTGTCTGGAAATGGTGTTATGAAGAAATGAATCTACATTCTAGAAAGAATGTTTTTTAAAAACTGTTCTGATCTTCCCATGACTCGGCAACATGTGTTTATCCCTGGCATTCTGGTGGATTTGGACCTAATGCCTGTGTTCTCACATGGTACCTCTGAAAATCTGATTTGCATGAAGTGTAGCTTGCATAAGGTGTTTAAAAGATTTGCCAACAGGAGGAATATTACTGCTGAAGGAATATTCAAAAGGCTTAGACTTTCATGCAGCGTATTCTGTAAAATCAGACTTACATGATCATAAAACTAAAGCATGTCTTTCCAGTATTTATTTGCAATAGCAACTAGTTGGTACCATTTTCTAATTTTGTTTGGTTAAGTATCTATAACGGCATGCTATATACATTGTCTGCCCTTATCAGTTTCTGAACCTTCTTAATGCTATACAACTGCACACAGGCAGAGAATCATAGAATCATTAAGGTTGGAAAAGACCTCTAAGATCATCGAGTCCAACTGTCAACCCAACACCACCAGGCCCACTAAACCATGTCCCTAAGCGCCTCATCTGCACGTCTTTTCAATACCTCCAGGGATGGTGACTCAACCACTTCCCTGGGCAGCCTGGTCCAATGTTTAACCACTCTTTCAGTAAAGAAATTTTTCCTCATGTCCAATCTAAACCTCCCCTGGCACAACTTGAGGTCATTTCCTCTCGTCCTATCGCCAGTTACTTGGGAGAAGAGACCGACACCCACCTGGCTACAACCTCCTTTCAGGTAGTTGTAGAGAGCAATGAGGTCTCCCCTCAGCCTCCTTTTCTCCAGGCTAAACAACCCCAGTTCCCTCAGCTGCTCCTCATCAGACTTGTTCTCCAGACCCTTCACCAGCCTCATTGCCCTTCTCTGGACACGCTCCAGCACCTCGACATCCTTCTTGTAGTGAGGGGCCCAAAACTGAACACAGTATTCGAGGTGTGGCCTCACCAGTGCCGAGTACAGGGGCACGATCACTTCCCTGCTCCTGCTGGCCACACTATTTCTGATACAGGCCAGGATGCCATTGGCCTTCTTGGCCGCCTGGGCACACTGCCGGCTCATGTTCAGCCGGCTGTCGACCAACACCCCCAGGTCCTTTTCCGCCAGGCAGCTTTCCGGCCACTCTTCCCCAAGCCTGTAGCGCTGCATGGGGTTGTTGTGGCTGAAGTGCAGGACCCGGCACTTGGCCTTGTTGAATCTCATACAGTTGGCCTGGGCCCATCGATCCAGCCTGTCCAGGTCCCTCTGCAGGGCCTTCCTACCCTCGAGCAGATCAACACTGCTGCCCAACTTGGTGTCGTCTGCAAACTTACTGAGGGGGCACTCGATCCCCTCGTCCAGATCATTGATAAAGTTATTGAACAAGACCGGCCCCAAAACTGAGCCCTGGGGAACACTGCTCATGACCGGCCGCCAACTGGATTGAACTCCATTCACCACAACTCTCTGGGCCCGGCCGTCCAGCCAGTTTTTGACCCAGCGCAGAGTACACCTGTCTAAGCCGTGAGCCGCCAGCTTCTCTAGGAGAATGATGTGAAGAAGGGGAGGGAAATAGAAATTGCCCTTGATGTTTGCTGCCAGCCCTTAGGTTTGTCCTTAAACCTAGGAGGACAAAACCCCGAGACAGTTTCTAACGGCTTTGGTTTTATATTTTGGACTGGTATCTCATAGGTGGTTATTTGATAATTCATCTGAAAGATAAAGAATTACCTTATTGAATGAAACTCTAAGCAGTTGTTAGCCTGTATCCTATCATAAGACCACATTGGCCTTGATTGGATACTGAAAACAGCATAGATGCAAGAATTCATTTATATATTTATTAATTCAAGGTTAGAGCACTAATGCAAAAGTCAACACAGGGTATTGCTATGAAGATATGAAGCAATCAAAATATGCTGTTTTTACACTGAAGCAGTTGCTAATGCGTAGCACAGACAAAATACAGAAGAACAAAAGAGGCAAAATCATTGCAAATTAAGCCTATTTTTCATTAATTTTGTCACATATGAACTCAGGTAGGTTTGAACTTTGCAGTCATTGTAGTGTATTCAAAAAATAATAATGCAAAAAATTTCCATGACTTCAATAGAATCACTGTTGTATTAGTAAGTGAGCTCTCCAGTGGACAAAATAATATCTGTAAATTCCCATGAATTTTAACCCAAAATGTGGCAGCCTGGCATGATTAAAAGCTTTAAATTCTCAAAGAGCAACATGATTAAAGCAGGATTGTAGTCTTGAGTGGCACCTCACTGGTTTCATTTGCCAGTATTGTTATTTTCCAAGATAATATTTGATTTACAAGAAAAATGCTTTTAAGTCACACAGTAAGTCCTACAATGTATCCACAAGTATAAAATCCTCAAATTGCCTTCATTTGTCAAATGCTAAAGCCTTACCTGAGACTATTCAGTGGCAGAGTAGGAATCTAATGACGGCAGTAGGAAGGAGGAAGGTTAAATTTATAGAGGTTTTAGAGGCTATACCTCTTGTCTCTTCTTCCTTGTCCCCCTCCTGACTCCCTTTAATTCAGTACTTTGACCACAGTAATTCAGTTAAGCTTCAGTATATGGCACAGATGGCTCATAAGTCCAGTCACCATGATTTTATTGAAACCTCTCTCGTGTTAGTAATTTGAATTGATTTTAAATTCAAAATTATTAGTGCAGATGATGAAATACTGAGCTTTAATGTTAACCCAACTTTCCCCTTATGTTACACTTTCCCTCCCAAACTGTCACGGTTTTTCCCTTGCTTACGCTATAGTTGCCTCCATTTTGGTTTTTTGCTGCCTATAGCTAAGGTTCAAACACAGAAAATGAAGGTATTTTTGGACAGAAATAATAATGAATGCAGCCTGGATTAGAAATAAATGTGAACAACACTTTACAAGTAGGTGATTACCCAAACTAATACCTTCTATTTTTGCTTTCCTAATATAAATCCAAGTTATAAAATATTATCAGTGAAAAAATCTTAGGTGGTTATACATGCACTATGATCATGAAACTATCATAGTGCATGTCAGACTACCATTTAAGTCAGTGTTGTACAACAGCTATGGACTGATAGGTGCAAAGATCTGATAGTCCTAGATAAACCAAGTATTGTTTTTAATAGTTAACTTCATTTTGTAAAGAACCTCAAGCTCAAGAAAGAAGCTCAAGTACAGTCAAGGTTTTGTCTACCATTTGTTTCAAGAATCTGGATCAGATCCTTAAATCAGAGCCAAATGTGAATAAAAGCAGTAAATTCTTGGGCAATAAATCCTCAGTGATCGGCATTACTCAAAGACGGGACCTGCTGGAACATCTTCATAACATTCTTTTTCCTTCCTTCTCCTCATGTGCAACATATTGCAGTAATCAATTAACATGATGGAATATTCCTGCACTGAGACCTTCTTGTAACTCCCATATGGTCAGAATTTGATCTTAATAGCTCAATTTTTTTTTTTTTAGAAACTGAACTCATCCCGCACATTAGTGATGATGGAAAAATAAACCTAAGCTTTCAGAGGGGATTAGTGGTTTTCAGCCCGTTGGTATTGGGTTGAAATATTTTGGAGAAGTCTGGTACTCAGAGAGGATTGAGCATCATCTGCCTGCATTTGAACCACCAAACTGGACAAGCAGAAATGGAGGTGCCCAGTTTCATCACTTGCATTTAAAAACACAGGCCTTATTATACCTCTTTAGAACAAACATACAAGCAAAGTTGTTGATCTCTTGATCTTGTTTTAATAATTTATCCCTGCCAATCTCATCACACCCTTTATTTGCTTTTGTAACTCAAAAGACTTTGATTCCACTGTAACAAAGCAGGAAATTCTGGCTTATAACCTAAGTAATACCAAGTAGACCTTGGTTCATATAAAGAAAGGACAGTAGCTGAACTTGTGTTTCTTTCTGATTTTAGTTGTTCTCTAGTGGGGTTTAGAAGTGTTGCAAAAAGTCATAACTGGAAGCTTGACTAAGTCCTTTCATAATGCTTGTGAAGTTTGAAGCAACCAAGGAATCCCTAAAGGTCCACAACTCTGCAACCAGTAACACCAAAGTGCCCTGACCAAACTCCACAAAAATTCTCCTTGCCATTACTTCCTTTGGAAGAGTTGTAGGAACTGAATTTTATGTACTTAGTGCACATTAGTCTTGTAATAAAATTTATTACAAACAGATTCAGAAACTCCCACTTTCTTTTTTTTTTAAAGCATGATGTCAAATTAACCTTCCACATTCCTTGATTTTTTCCTATAGCTGACAAGAAAATATGATGCAATCCATACTGTTCTTTCTAAATAGACGTGGGGAGGTGGAGAAATTGCTTGGTCCATGTATATTCCAGCAGAGGGTGGCAGTACACTACCACACTCCCACAGTAAAGGAAAAGTTGTACAGTAATATTTGTGGCTTGCATCTTCAAGGGAAGAATACACCATGCAGATGAATATGTTTTGGGGGCGAGATGGGAATTGGACTGGTAAAGTAATCCCCAAATCACTTCAGCGACCTTGCTCAATCCACTCAATCTCCATCTCTCATCTGAAATATTTTTCTTCCATAATTTCCATCAGCTGATGACTACAAACCATTATAATACTCCTGAGGATAATCATCCATGAGAATGAATACTAGCATATCTGAAAATGGGAATCTCTACTGATTAACTAATAATAGCAGAACCATTAACTTCATCAATAACAAACAGCAACATATTCACCAATAGTGTTATGTAGGATAAACTCTAGAGGAGGAAAGGAGCCATGTTGTGGCAGGATGCATTACATTTGCATTTTCATGGCACTATGAACATGCTAAATGTCTCCGCCCTTTCTGCAGTCCAGTTTTGCTACTTTGGTATTCTTCAAAATTTGAAATTCCTTGTTGTCTCTTCAGTAGAATGTGGCTTTCTCTGATACCTTCTGAGTCTTCCCTTATTCTTACTCTGTTGGTTTTGTTTTTGTTTTTTTTTTTCTTCCTTCCTTCTTTTTTTAATCATAGAATCATAGAATCATTAAGGTTGGAAGAGACCTCCAAGATCATCGAGTCCAACCGTCAACCCAACACCACCATGCCCACTAAACCATGTCCCTAAGCGCCTCATCTACACGTCTTTTAAATACTTCCAGGGATGGGGACTCAACCACTTCCCTGGGCAGCCTGTTCCAATGTTTAACTACTCTTTCAGTAAAGAAATTTTTCCTTACATCCAATCTAAACCTCCCCTGGCGCAACTTGAGGCCATTTCCTCTCGTCCTTTCGCCAGTTACTTGGGAGAAGAGACCAACACCCACCTGGCTACAACCTCCTTTCAGGTAGTTGTAGAGAGCGATGAGGTCTCCCCTCAGCCTCCTTTTCTCCAGGTTAAACAGTCCCAGCTCCCTCAGCCGCTCCTCATAAGACTTGTTCTCCAAATGTAGAAATGTAGAAAGCAGTTAGGAAATTGTACATAGGCCAGCAAAAAAAGGCAAGGGTGTATTTTTTTCCCTTTGCAAATCTTTTGTAATCTTTTCGTTGACAGAAAAAGTAGCAATTGGTACAGCCTATTTTAAATTACTGCATTGAAAGTATTTTAACACATCGTCAAACCTTTAGACCTTTGTGATTCAAGGCTACATATTTTTTGGATGTGAAGAAATACTTCAGTGAAAGACCAAAGCAATGCATAATAGGAAGACTACTCCTTCGTTATGCAAATAGTGAAAAAATATTTGTATACAGAGCATGATTTCTCTAATGCGCTTTTATTTTCCCTCAAGAATTTAAACCAAAGGATTATGCAGGTCAAGAAGAACTTGAAGAACAAAAGCCATTCATGATCAAGCTCTCAATATAGACTTACATTAGTAAAAACATTTGAAAAACATTTTTATAATAGTAATCTAAGTAGCTTATGTTAACTTCTCTAGTAACCAAAGCCAAGCATAATTTTCATGCATTCTTTCAGAAGACAGTCATTATTTAAAATATGTAAAATATGTAAGCAGTGTTCTGGAACGTCTTTCTATTAAGAAGAAAGAAGTTGGAAACGATGTCAGGAATTTTAGGTGAGGAATGACATGCCCCTTCACAAAAATAAAAGATTTTTTCAAAGAATTAAGTGAATTAAATATTTTCCCTCAAAACTGTTGTCAATAATAATTCCTTACTACTACCTTAGTACATTTCAAAGTGTTTGAGATCCTTAACAGTATCCCATCTGTCATAAGGAGATCTAGACTGGGATCCTTGAATTTATTCAGTCATCTAACTCACTGTAGAATCAGTAGATTCTGAGTACCTAACTATATTTGAGGAAGTAGAACTTGTGCTCGTCTACCCATCAGGCAATTGTCAGAGCCAAGAATTGGGTTCAGTTCTTCCGCAGGACTTTATATTAACTAGTGGCCTCTTAAAAAGTCTTTGGAAAGCCTTTGGAAACCTTCCACAATACTGAACCTTAAAAAATCCAGAAGGTACTACTACTTGCAATGGGGAGATTGTGTGTAAGGATGGACAGGACTTAAATATCAGCCTAGAAACATCATTGCTTCCAGACAGTCAATTATCAATGATACAATTTTCTTTTGTAATCAGATCTCCAGTTATCCAGCAAACAAGCTTTCCAAAATCTGAGAATATTTCAGACGTGTTTTCTCACCTGTAAGTAGCTTCCTCTAAATTCTTGTAACATTTTCTCCCCAACTATTCCTACAGGAAGTGAAATGCTTTTCAGCAGGTCTTTAACTAGTAATTAACTAGCATAAAGTGATGAAATATGGGGGAAGAAAATAGCCAGGGTGATCAGAAGCTCCAAAGCATTGCTTGGTTATCATTAGGATTATCTTATGTATTAGTTTAGAGGGAATACATTTCCCACAGCTAGGGAAACTGTTGTCCTTAAAAGTCCCTCCCACTTTTTGGCTAGTGTTGTAGGGACTATGGGCTAAAATGCATTAATCACTGAGCTTTCTGCTAGCAAAAAGAGCTGATTTCCCCCATGGAAGTGGAAAGCTGCCATAGATATATGAGCCACACTCCGTGCTCTTTCGTCTCTCAGCTGTGTGCATGAGGCTGCAGCCAGCCCTGGTAGATGAGCAACATTCATGGAGTTCATTTGGAGAAATATGTTCTGGCTATTGACATCCTTCACGCATCTGACAGAACAAGGGCCAAACCTCAAAAGATATTTAGGCAACCATATTAGTCGAGCTAGAAACACATTTGCTCTCCATAGTAATTTTGCCCCACAGTACTAATAGGTTTTATTAGGCCAATGCACCATTCATAATAAATCATCGGGTGAATATCCTGGAGGCTGATCTGCAGATGGTCTGACTGCTTCCCATCAGGAGGTATCTCCTGGGAAGATAAACGGCACAGGCTGCCTTTACAAGTGTAGCATGTCCACTGACAGTACTCCACATCTTAGACACTTTCCTGGTTCCCTGTTTTGGGGAATAGTAGCAGAGAGGAGCTGAAGGTAACATCTACATGAGAGATTTCACAGGAGACAAGTGGAACAGAGGAGGTAACATTTGCAAGATGTAGTTGTAGCAGGAGGATATTTTTATATCTTTATCAATAATCTGGATGAGGGGATCGAGTGCACCCTCAGTCAGTTTGCAGACGACACCAAGTTGGGCGGCAGTGTTGATCTGCTTAAGGGTAGGAAGGCTCTGCAGAGGGACCTGGACAGGCTTTTCTGAATACCCTCACACCCTGCTCCCAGAGCAAGCTCACCTGTCACTCAGCTCCTTTGCCACCAACAGTCCAGATCCTACAGAATGCCTCAGTATTAAGAAAGTGGCAGCATATATGTATTGCCAATGTATCTCAGAGGGCTCCGTTTACAGGAAGGTAAGCAGCTTTCTTGGAGTCCTTTCCTTCTGTATGTTACCCATGGAGGTTATGATTTGATAGGAGAAGGTGGGCTCTCAGTTCACCTATGTAAAGATCTCAATGTTTCATTTCCTAGCACCACATCAGATCTAGATGCTTCCACCAAGGGACAGTCTCTATCAGAAGTATGGAATAAACCTTTAGCTCACATGCAAAGCAGTTACTTGAACAAGAGTTCACACAGACGCCCCCCAATCTCTTCCCTCATGTCCTTCCACCACAATAATGATTTTTTTTCTAAAGATGTGATTTAGTCCATTGCACGGCTCTTCAAAAGGAAGAAAACCCCTTAAGTGTTCCATGCCCTTGATTTCTATACATTCATGAATGTACTGTCAAGTTTCTGCACAACCTTCTCCTGTGTCCTGGTTTCAGCTGGGATGGAGTTAATTTTCTTCCTAGTAGCTGGCATAATGCCTTTTGGATTTAGCATAGATGAGGCGCTTGGGGACATGGTTTAGTGGGCATGGTGGTGTTGGGTTGACGGTTGGACTCGATGATCTTGGAGGTCTCTTCCAACCTTAATGATTCTATGATTCTATGATTCTATATGTGGTGTAAGAAAGGTATAGGGGTCTTTGAGGGGGGAACAGGGTGTGCAGTGTTGATATGCTGGAGTACTGAATGGCCCAACTATACTTCTGAATTCTTCCTGGTTAATAGAAAACCTTATAGTAAAATGTTATTCCAGAGTAAACTGGACTATAAAAGAAAAAGGAATTGTTTAGAACATTTGTTTTAATGAAATAAAATAACTGGGAAAGACGAAGAGTTTCTTGAGGAGGACCAGCTTCTCTCAGAGTAGCATAGATTTAAAATCTGTTTCACTGATATAACTGTAAAAATCCATGATTGAAAACGCTAGCCTTGAGAAGTTGCAATACATCATAAGAAAAAGGTGAGTCAACATGTAATGTTTCAATTATAGGGTTCTCAAGAGTACACAGGTGGTGTAATAAGTAAGGTCACGGTCTTTCCATCGGCAGTACCCCTGCTATTTCTGCAGTTGCTATGAATGGGAAACAATAATACTTATGATTGTAAAAAGACCAAAGTTCAGAGCAGATCGATCTAATGTTCTGAAAGGTAAATAGATAAAGATTTGTTATGTAGCGAGTGCCTACAGTATTTATACTGGTTGGTCTATCTCTGTGTGGTGGTCGTCCAGACCATGGGGATGATCAATATATGCAATAGCGGGTAGCAATGACATTTAAAATATCCACCCCCCCTCCAAGGACATTATTATTTTAAACAAGTGGCTTTTAAACCAGAAATTCTGGTTTTTTTTGTCATTCTAGTCTGGCTTGTGAAAGATCAACAAATTGCATAGGTTCCCAGTATGGCCACCCACCAAACCTGCAAGATTATGCCCTGAACTGGGGGTTTGCGGAGCTGATTCTGTTCCCAGCTTTGTCATCATCTAGCTGCACCCTGTGCTCATTAGGCTATTCTCCTCATCTTTCCACATCTGTATTCCATTTCCCCAGCTTTTTTCCCCACTTTGCTTTGTCTATTTAGACTAAGCTCCTACAGGCTTGCACTAGATCTTGTCTTTTTCTGCAGCTGTGGCTTTGGCCTGAGCACAAGTGTTCAAAGCCCTGACAGGCTATTTCCATTAGGAAGAAAACATGATTGTAAGTTCAGGTGCTTCTTTGATTTCTTCAGCTTATATGCATCCATTACTAATGACATGCTGACCTACACAATGTAGTAACCAATGTATTAGTAATGTAACAGAGTTTTCTCCGGCACAAAACTTATTCAAGAGTGGAACGATTGTGCTCCAATGGAATAGGAATGTGACTTTCAAGGACCCTAAAACAAAAGGAGCTCCTAGAGAAAACATCGGCATGATTAGAAAGGTAGGAACGAACTGAGAAAGAAAATGCTAGGGAATCTTCATTTTTCCATTCCTATCTCAGTCTCCTTTATTTCCTAAGCACTAAGGAAATTCCAAAAAAGAAAATCACCAATAGCAGGGGAGTAACAAAACTGGCATTAAAGGAGCACAAGTTCACTTCAGACATAAGCAACTCACCAAGGAACTCTGCACTGGTGATTTAATCAATGAGTCTGCAGCTACCTTGCCTAAGGGATGTTTCATTCAAAGCAGGACAGACTCATAGTGTAAATGACTATCCGTCCACCATAATGATCTATTTTATCTTCTTTCTGTGAACTCTTTCTGCATCTGTTAACTCTAACACTGAACTTGCAAATTCTGTGAAGTGCAAACTGTTCCTGCACTTTCTTGATGGTAATTTCATGGTGAGCTTCTGGAACATGAGTGCTCTGTTTCTTTAGTGGACATGACACATGGAGAAACTACTCCCAGAAGGTTTGCAGTAGGGCATGCAACAACTTCAAGGAAAAACCCACACTGTCATTTCTGTTCTTTCATATTCAAAACTGTAAATAGAAGACAAATCGGAATTTCAAACTCCATGTACCTAATCTATTCCTAGCAAATGTAGTTGGCACATTGTTTTTAGGATATTTTCAAGGTATTCAGATACAACATTTATCACTCAGGTTACTCCTTGAAAACACACACCTGATATAGATTACCACTGGAAGAACCTTAGCTTTTTCATTTCCTGATCTTGTGCCTTAAAATTCCTAACCTTAATGTTGTATTAATGCAATTTTTTTTGCATTTTAATATTTTATCTTAATTTAAAATGCAGTGAAATAAGTCACTGTGATTTATACAGTAAGCTAATAGTATTGTCAGACCCATTCAGTGTCCTCTTACCTCTAAGGCTCTTCTCTAGTGAGTTATCAAATGAGAGGGTTCTTTTAATCACCTATTTAAAGCTAACTATTCTGAGAGTTAATTATTATTATATCATAATTCAGGACAAAGAAAAAAACAATAATATTTTGTAACCATTGATCTTCTATATCACCAAATCCAAAACATTCTTAATTATGCAGAAAGTTATACATGGCTAATACAACTATTTGGCACTATCAGATTTTGCAGCTACTCTTCCCCTGCCTTGCCTGCTGCAGAAGGGAAGCAAGCTCTTTCGTTCTGTGAAAAATACCCACCAAAACTCAGAGAAAGCCAACAGAAATGGTGTTGTCCAGCTTTATCTACCTGTCATTAAGATTTTTGAAAAGAGACAAAAATGTTGAATTTCCTTTGACATATTCTAAATCATTACTGATTTATTGACACTAACATGGTTGCTTTGGTGGTAATAGAGGAAAATTTTCAAGGTGGTTGTTAGACAAGAAGAAGATGTATTTGTGAGTGGGAGAGACAAAGGGGAAAATAGATTTACAGAATGTACAGAAAGTTGCTTTCATTTTTTTTCCCTTGGTGTGGTTTTTTTATTAAAGAAATGCCACATGCATTAAAGAAATGCATGAGGCAAATACAAGAAATCTACTCATAAAATTCCATTTTTATATTTCTGTTCCAGGGACACCTTCCTCATCACAGGAGTGTTAATTTCATCTGTTTGACAGCTATGGAAATAACCTACATATTTAAGCAGTGAAAACAGAAGTAGAAACACATTCACACAATGAAGACTGTTTTCTATTTGAATCTAAAATCTAAGTGCTGTCCCTTTAAAGGAGACCTTGTTATCTTGATAAAGAAAACTAATGAGATGGCCTTTCTAGGGCTACTCACATAATAGCCATGGTGACAAGGACCTCTATCAAGAAATAAAGCAGAAGATAAATGAGATTTTTCTAATATCCATTTCACCCATTGTTCACAAGTGTCATGCGATACAGCTTCTATTTATCATCAGATAGTAGATACTGGGCACTATTTTGTAAAGAAAGCCTAAATTGCCACATTGTGTTATTAACAGCCTGTAAACACTCTTTACTCCTTCCTGTTCTTTTTGTAACTGTGCAAAAACAAGGTTGTTTTTTTTTTTTTAATGGACCTAAAGGACATTATTTATGTTTATGCTGGGTGTCCACACAGTATTTAATAGTAAAATGACAATACATGTTTCAGTCAGCTAGCCTGAAAACTAGTCCCACCCACCCTGAGAAGAAGGGTATTGCACCTAGACCTCCTTTTCTCAGCTCTCCAGCTTCCTTTATCTTACAGGACATTGTTAATAAAAAGTCTTAAACTCTGACACGGCTTTCACCTTTCCCCCGTGTTCCAGCCACACCATACAAGGCAGGTCATCCTCATTCAGGGACATTTTGGAGTGTGGGGAGTGTGGCCGATCTCTCTGCAAGTGTCCCTGTTGGGTTCCCTTTTTCAGTTTGGGAATACCTGGTCTTCCCAGGTGTGCCTGGACCTAATTTATAATAAAGAAGCTTAGAATAGGGATTATCTGTTATGATGACCTGCAAAAGCAGGCGACTGAACTCAGTTGCTCTGGATGTGCCCTTCAGACCACTGTTCCCATGGTATTAGTTTCCTAAGGTGTTCAGAACTTGCAAGTCTTTATTTCCCTTCTAATCCTGTATGATATGGTAACGTACTCGTTCCCAGGGGAGACAGTTAAATTAAATTTGATTTTTCCCCACACTAAAATATTTTATTTCACAGAAACATAAGATCAAAGGATGGACCTCTGGAGATTGTCTAGACCAACCTTTCTGTTTGAAGCAAGGTCACCTACAGCAGGTTGGTTGCCCAGGGCCATGTCCAGTTAGGTTTTGAATACCTCCAAGCATGGAGACATCAAAACCTCTCAGGGAAGCCCGTTCCAGTACTCAAGTCACCCTGACAGTAAAAAAGATTTTTTCTTATGTTTAAACAGAATTTCCTGTATTTCAGTTTGTGCCCATTGTCTCTTGTCCTGTCACTGGGTGCCACTGAGAAGAATCTGACCCTCTTTTCTTTACTGCCCACCAGCAGGTATTTATACACACTGATAAGATCTCCTTGAGCCTTCTCTTCTCCAGGCTGAACAGTCCCAGCTTTCTCAGCCTCTCCTCATACGAGAGATGTTCCGGTCCCTTAATCATCTTCACGGCCCGTTGTTGGATTCACTCTAGCATGTCCATCTCTGTCTTGTACCGGGGAGCCCAGAGCTTGGCAGTGCCTAATGCAGCCCAGGAAGCCACTGGTGTCGTTTCTTGACAGTGATTCTTGGATAGTGGAAACAGATTACACTGAGTACCTAGACTTTGACTACTATGGGAGCTGGGATAGAAAACCTTTGATGGATTAGGTGCACAGGAAATGCTATTCAAAATTTAATTCTAGTAAGAACATTCATAAAATGTTTTGTAAGCACAGGTGATCCCACCTGAAGTTCCTAGCCTAGATCCAGTGGCATATTATGTTTATATGGCCTCCAAGATCCAAGCATTCAAAGAAAAAAGTAGCCTTCCATACAAAGCAAGTATATGATATTTAGTCTGTTGCACTTCACCTGTATCAATAGCCCGAAACAGTGAATCAGAAATCTAGGCACCACAATCTTTGCTTAATCTGTGGAAGTGAAGGAGCTATATTGGTAAATCAGTGTCAATGATATTATTTAGACACTGATCAATTCAGTGACTGGAATGGGGCTTGACAGTAATAATGAAACGCACTAAGTTGCAAAGGGAGAGTAGTACCAGGGCATGAAATGTTGAGGAAAAGAAATTCAGAAACAAGGGAGGTAGAGGGAAAGGGATGGTGAGAAGAAAGAGTAACCAAGAGGAAAGGTTTCACCTGCTGTGTAATGTGGTAACAGCAGTTAAATGTTCAATTACTACATTATGCCAGATTTGCCCCTTGGTCTCTGTGCAGAGAGTCATGATGAAAGGAAGCTGCTGTGCAGAGCAGGGAGGATTTATGCCCCAGTCCATTGACCCAGTTTCAAAATTTGATTCATCCTTCTCTGAATGGGCATGCTTTGTCCCTGGGACTTTTCCAAACCCCTGGCACCTTACAGCAAGTACTGAGTTTCCTTCTGCTGCAGCTTCTGTTCAAAGAAATGGCTGGGAAAATTGTGTAAGATTTTGATTGCTGTTTCATAGGATGAAAGGGTCTGTATAATTTAGAATCTGTGCAGCTTTGCTGCTATATGGTCACCTCTGGGGTATCAGACAGGCCCTCAAATTATCAGCAAATAGTTTTCTGCATAACTTGAGAGGAAGGGAAAAATCCTAGCCATGGATATTGGCACAAATCCACTCTCTCATGAAAACTCCCACTAAATCTTTAATGTCCAGGGAGAACACCTGGAAAAGCCTGGAAAAGGCACTGACTTGCAAATCGGATCCCTGATTTAGCTACAAATTTCCATTGTGACCAAAGGAAACGTGCTTGATTTGTGTGTGTCTCTTTCTCTAGAATGAGGATGAAGCTATCTGTTTCCTACCTCTACTGTCTTACCTGTTTTAAGCTGCAAGCTCTTGGCAGTTAGGGGTGGAAAATATTTTGCCCAAGTAAAACACTGATAAAGATCATAACAGTAGCTGTCTTTCAGGCAATGCTCTTCAACTGCAGATATTAATGTAGTCTGCAAAGTATCATTATTTCAGTTTCTAAAAGCAGAAACCGAGGCACAGGAAGGGGAAATTACATGTCCAAGGTCATGACAGGAGCATCAGTCTGATCTCCCAAGTCCCACATTTCTGTGCTTTACTTACTATGTCCCACAATGATGCCTTTCTGGAACACATAGAGTAATAGTGATGATAATGAGCACACAGATATCTCTTTTGAAAGGTCTCATCACATACCTGCCTGCATGGAACTTAATTTATACACCTTGGAAGGATGAAGGGCTGAGTCAATATAGCATTAATGTAATATCCTGATGGCTGTTAGCTTCAAAGACATCTTATCCTACTTTTCATGAGAAACAAGACTTTGAAAGGAGAGCAGTCATGATACAGATGTCACCTTTTAAATTATGATCAAAGTTGAAATGTGCTGTAAAGTTGCCAAGAGACAACTATTGGTTTATAGACTGTACTTACTAGATCCATTATTTCATACATGGTGTTTCTAGCCTGCGTGCTTGTGTGATAGGTTAGGAGAAGAGGAATTGTTTCTTTTTTCTCTTGGGATATGAAATGGAACAAAGGACAATGATGCAGTTCAGATGCTATAATGAACAGAAGAGACTTAAGTAAGTTCCTAGTACTGATCTAGACTTACAGGGGATCACCAGCATGTCAATGGGCATGAGATTCCTGAGTACCTTTTGGATCTGAGCCTTAGCAGCTTCTTTGTGCCTTTGCTAAAGGCATATTTCATTTCTTTTCATTAATTTAATTTCAAAAATTAAATAATAATATTTATTTCCCTACCTAATAGCCTTTCTGTGAGGACAAATGCAGTAGTGGTTTTGTAGGCCCTCAAATTCTATGGTACTGGAGACAATGAAATGTAAAAGTGGGTGGGAAATGTCTTTTCTCTGAGTTGGGACCAGCTTCACCTTACATAATTTCTGGTAGATACTTGTCTAATCTGGTGGGGACTCTACCCCCTTCCTTCTCAACTTATTCCAGAGTTTTACTGTCTTCATTGTTAGAAACTGCTTCTAATGTCTAATCTGAATCTTTCTTTTTGTCATAGTGTAAGCCTGTGATACCTTGTTCTGTCCTTTGCATCAGCTTCTACTTCTAATAGCCTTTCATATCTTTAACACTTATATCCCCTTTAGAATTCTTGGCTTTAGGTTAAAGAAACCCTAATAAATTTAGACATTACCATCACTATCCTTTGGGATCTTTCCAGAAGATCTAAAAATGGCCAAAGAACTGCAGTTGAGATTTTTATGGGTGCCTCTGGGACCTGCAGTTTTAGTGAACATAGTCTTTACTCCCTTGTTGAGGTTTTAATGGAGACTCTCAATATAATCTAAAGCAGAGCTGAATTCCCTGGAAACTCTGCTTGATATCTCCCTCTAATTTGATAACAAGCTGCTGTTGATGAATTACTCAAATGATTTTGCACCTTCCCTCTCCTAATTTTCCTTGAGAGAACATCACATAAGGCAATGTCAAAAAATGTACTAAAAAGTCAAATAATCTGCTTTAAACCGCTTCCCCTCTGTCCCCAAACCTTCCCATTCCAGTGGGTGGTATCTAGATTGTTTTGACACAATTTCTGCTTGGTGAATTTGCGCTGACATGTCTAAGTACCTAGATAAGTGTGTTTGCATTAAATAGTTCCTAGAGAATAACGATGTGTGAAATATTGTAGGTGTTGTCTTCAGCAGCTGGGTCTTGGAGCTCTTTAAGACTGTTTAGGAGGAGAAACAGAAATAGGAAGGGTGAGGTCAGAGCACTGCAGAGTGACAGGGAAAAAACAGGATTTACCATTTGGCCTGTTATAAACTTGTTAAGGAAAAGGATGACGGAAAGCACATCTGGGGCTGCTTTAGGAGAAGAAATTAAGAGCTGCTTAGTTTTTCTGAAGAACATTATTTAAAAAATTGTGGCCAACAAAGAATATGCTAAAAGAAAGACTGTGATTACCACAGATGTAGTAAGTCTGAAAAGCTAGAGCTGGTGGCTACATGAAGTAGATGGAGCTTCAGTTACTGTCTAATATCTGAATCACAATCCCACAGGGGCAAGAACCACTCCATGTGCAGTGTATGTTTCTTTGAACTTGCCTCCTCTAACAAATATGTCACATAAATCACATTTTCTGTACATGCATAGTGCAAAACACTCTACTGCATATACCTTTAATTCACAGAGAGAGCTGAACACAAAAAATACAGAAAAAGTTAGTAATATTACGGCATATAGGGCTGGAAGGCTCTCAAATATTGTGTTAGAGGTGGTGTAACAGATGTATGGAACAGGAGCACTGTTTACATCTCATCTCCGAATGGAAAAAATTCACAAGTAAAATTTTTTGCAACTTCATCTAAGACAGTTTGGAAGGCCTCCTCCCTGCCATAATTAAATATACAGCATGTCATAAATTGAAAATTATATTAGCCATTAAAAACAAATCAAGACATTTAGGTATTATGTTTTGTTACCCAGTGAGACTTTCATAACTTTCATGTCAATCACCAAGAGACAATACAAAGAAAGTAATATTTGCTTCTAGACAATACATTTTTTTAGTGGTTTATGACTAATTGTAAACCAAGAAAGGTGCTGTATGTAGCACTGTTGAAGTATATTCATCATAACAATGTCAGAGGAAGCAATTTCTGGAAATCTTGTTTGTTATTTGGTATGTCTTGAGTTATAAAGTGAACTAGCTAACCATTTCAGACCACCTTTAGTTTGTACAGACTTCTGCTGAACACAGAAGAAATGTCGTTATGACTTGCCTGTGCAATATGGCCTGAAGAGGTCTCTTAGCTGGGCAAATGAGCTCCAGGGTACCACAGTGGGGCTATTATGGCATCCAAACGATCCATTTTAAAGCTACCTCTTGTGTATCTATACTATATGGTAGTCACTAAGAGCATTGTGCAGTTTCCTCTGTGATCACAAGGTAGACAGGAGTTAATGGCCTTCCAGAGTGCAGCTGATGATATAAAGCAACGTACATTGATATTTCAAGGTAAAGAAACACT
Organism: Pygoscelis adeliae; assembly: GCF_000699105.1. NCBI lineage: Eukaryota > Metazoa > Chordata > Aves > Sphenisciformes > Spheniscidae > Pygoscelis > Pygoscelis adeliae. The sequence continues at coordinate 1,342,450 of NW_008824544.1, read as the reverse complement.
TCTAGAAGGCTGCCTGGAGAACATTTACTGTTATCTGCGTGTGATACTTGTCCCCATGGGTGACTTACTGGGATTTGAACATAGGATGATCAGAACTGCACCGACAGGAGGTAATAAGGCAAAGCGCCGTGTGTGTTGTACCACATCCTCACTCTTGCCTCTCTGTAGAGCTTAGTGCAGGATTTATTTGCATGCGCTCAGTAGATTAAACAAATATGCATAGGAGGGGAAAAAAATGAAAACAGCATTCAGATGGACTTTTGTTTGATATCATCACGCCAGATATATTCAGAGACATATTGCAAGATGCCTATTAGAGTGCAATCAGAGAGAAAGAGCTCTTTCTACACAGAGTTTGAGATTGAGTGTCTTTTCAGAACTGACTATTAAGAGAAAATAATGCCATGTTAAAGAGGTAAACAAATGACACTGTTAACTCTGAGGGTTTTATATCAGGTCTTGGAATATTTGATTTTTTTCTAGCTTAATGACTCATGTGACTTGAAAAGAATATCTGTTTTCATTTCTTTATAGTTGTGGGAAAAATCTTTTCCCATCCCAAAGAATTTTAAAACTCTAATGTCTAAAGAACTGGGCAGGGAGCAAAAAGCCTGCAGACAAAAAGACTATTAAAAGAACTTTTTGGAGTGAATGCATGATTTTTTATTACTTGGAGTCAGCAACGTGGGGAGGTATTATGTGCTTTTTCAGAACTAAGGAATGATTTCTTTCTGTACTGACCTGAGTGTTTTTTTAAGCTGCTGTCTCTGAAGCTGCTAATAAAGCATTATCCCCAAAAAACAGGTTAACATGTTTTAAAGCTCCACTGTAATTAAAGTCCTGGGGTTCAGTTTCTCTGAAAAATTCTCCTAATTTTGTTTTGAAAGAGTTTGGTGGAAACCACAGTGCCGGTGTTTGCGTTGGCAGTGCAGCAGCTGAGATACAACTCCTGTCTCTGGTGTGAAAGGGTCTGAAGTCTCCCAAGAGCAATACAGTCCATGAGCCGCTGTGGTCACAGGGAGATCCTAACAACCTGAAATCTGCTACGCATGGGTACATGGATGTTGTGAGGATTTAATTAACACTTGGAAAGCATTCTGAGGTCCTCAGATGACAAGGTTTACAGAACTCCAAATGACTGTTATTATATCCCCTCTGTGTTTGTGGTGGCAGATAGCCAACGAGAAGAAACGTTCAACCAAAACCAGGCATTTTTCCCAAAACCTTTGTTATTTCTAGGCTACTGTTGGAAAAAAAAGGTGGATCTGTATCCAATTTAGTAAGTGCAAATTACAAGTGGCTTTGTTGGGATTCCTCTGTGCTCTTGAGCATGATATATGTAGCCAACAGCAAGCTGTCTTGCTGCCTGAGTATATACTTATTACCCAGCTAAATCAGAGAACTGGTTGCAAACTCTAATATTTGAGTAAAACCCATCTATCTGTGACACTTCTTTGATAGAGAATACCATAAACAAATCATTTCCTCCATCTGCAACTTTGCTATTTTTGAAAACAGTGTTCATCTTGTCAGACCTCAGCATATATGTTGAAAATAAACCCCAAACAAAATAAAACTCTCTCAAAACAATACACCATATTTCACACTTGATCCTTCCCTGGGAGAAGCTGAGCTATAAATTGTAGATCTTAATCACAGATCTTAAGGCTTGATATGAAAGTGCCTAGATATTGTTGTGATGACAATAGCATTAGAACATATCTATAATAGGTTCTTCCATTCTAGATGCATCTACATGTATGCGTGCACAAAGAATATACAAAAAGACTTTTCTGGCAAAAGAAGTTTTTAACCCATGACATCTTTCTGATTCATTTGCTTAGGAAGATTTTGTCATGAAGGACAGTTAAAACCCATTGCTAAGTTTCCAGTGAACTACACTACAGATAGCAGCAGAATGACCAGGATCAGCAGGATTGGGTTTTGTGCCTCTTGACAGATGGGGAGGGGAAGAGAGGGGAGGGGAGGATGACAAGAAGGACACTAGAAATCCTATTCTATCAGCTGGTTTCTGGGATTTTAATAGACAGATTTTAATATAAAAATCTATAAATAGACATTTAATAGATTTTAATTAGATAGCCAGAGCTAGTGACAAAACTGACCTCGTGGATGGGCACTTAGGCCTTCTTTTTGAGTGGCACAGCTGCGTTCACTGACCAGGTCATTGAACAGGTAGCAGTTACTTGCAGTTCTACTTTTTTGCAGAGGCTCAGGAGAAAGTCTTAGTTAATGCATAAATATATGCTATCAGTACATGTATGTGGAGAGCATTAAATCCTCCTTTCCACCAAATTTCTTTTCACAATTTATCCAGCTTAAGTGATATTGATGTGAGTCATATGTTTCTATTGTGTTTTTATGCTAAAACCATTTCTACAGTGTAAACACATACAATTATATTGCAGATGACTGATTCATCTCTTTTTCCAAATTGATCTATACTACTTCCATGCAAGGCTATTAACATAACCAAACTCTGGGTCTGATTTTATTGCAGAACTCAAAGCTGCTTTAAAAAAGTAGATACAGAAATGTTAATATATGCAGCAGAAGGTATTTTAAATAAATATCTGTCAGATAGTTAAATCTGTGTGTCCTTAGTGTTAATTATGGAACAATCAGAAGAGGACAGGGAAAAGAAGAGTTATTGCAGGTTGAAAAGCCAGTTATTAGGTTTGTATCACAGTAAACCATGTGGACTTACCATTAGAAACTGTCTTTCAGATGATGGATGGAGTCATTTATAAATATTTTTCAACCCATATTTGAATTAGGGATAGTGATAACTAGCAGGGAACAATTCAAAAGCAATTAAAAGCAATGGACAGAAAAAATACTGGTCTAGGGCAAAGAATGTAACCATTTGCCCAGCTACAAGGAGAAAAATAAAGTCTATCAGAGTCAATGAAAACCCAACAAGCTGAAAGCTATGCTTTCATACAGCCCAAGCACATGAGGCATTTAGACAGCTAGTTCCCATTGATTTCCATGGAATCTATGACTCTAAAGACCTGTACGGATCCCAGCTTGAACACTTTGCTAGACCTGAGATTACAAACGTGTGGGTTAGAACTGAAGTTTTCATCTGTTCTCAGGGGATTTTGGAGTCTAATTCCCACTGACCCTGAAGAGAGGTTGAGCATTAAGTTACCAGCTCTTCTCTGAAAACACCCTTGCCATCAGGTGCTAAATTATGTATGGGCATAATTGCAAAAGGAATGGTTAAATGTACCTATCTGTTCTTCCACGATATTCTTGTATATGTATTTCAATGAACCCAAAGGAACTAATATGAAAATACTATATGCTAAATACCACTTGTCTGTGATCTGCTTGTAGTTTATTAACAATGGGCCCTTATAATGTGAAAAATCCAGTGAACGACAGAACATAAAGAGGTCAGTCAGCAAAGATGGGTCTGAAGCAGATAAACCTGACTCATCTCATTTTAAGCCTACAGTGCATGAACAAATTCATCTCTGCATGAACATCCGCCATGCAGACATCTGGGTAACCAGAACTGGGTTTGGGGAATTAGCAAAGTGACAAAGTGGTGATTGGGTAGTGCCTGTGATGAACAAAACCAATAAAATTCTCAGCCGGTCAAACAGAACGAAAGAGTTACTTAACAGAAAGAAGCTGAGATGTGCAAAGAAAGGTTTGGCTTGTTACTGGCCTCAAAAGTCCTATATGCTGCCTATTTCCACTTCTACACGCTTGTTACCAATTGTCCTGAACTCAGTAGGAAATCTCTGGATCCAATCCAGTGAGACACAAAAATAAACATTTCTGGCAGAAATTGCAAAAAAGAAGTAAAGGCGTTGGGGTTACGGGTTTTATTTTTGGAGGCTTTGTGATTTGTAAGAAATCAAATATTAAAAATGGAGTTATTATAATTGCTGTCTTCCCAGTCTAGTCCTGTTCACAGTGAAAAGCGAAGTGCCACATTCTTACATGGTTAGAATGACCACTGACATTAACAGGAAATGAAGTGCTGTCTTTGCATCCCAGTTCTCACCAGAAAAGAAGTGGTTACAGTGACAAATGCACTCTCCCACTCCTGCACATACATGTTTTTAAGATCAAAGGCATGCAGTGAAAAAGATCTCTTTTTGCTTCCCCATTTCCATTACAGAAAAGTGTCATTCTTGAGTATTCTGCAGCATAAGAGTCAGGAAATGCAAAAGTACTGTATCCAAAACCATGAATATAATGCATAGTGATTTCACAGTGCATCCACACTCCAAAATGCAGTCTACTGATGCTGACAGAAAATACTACACATACAGAAATGGACCAAACTGTAGGGTGCCTGATAGCAGCAACATTTGATGATTTTGGTCTTTCTGAGCACAACTTATCCCAGCTGATACATTGGTAAGAGCTTTTTACATTGGTAATGGCAGTGTCTCTGTATTTTTTACATAATTCTCTCTTTCCTGAGGTAGAGTTCACATTAAAATATACATATAGGCTACTATCCAGGTTTACTGTTCTTTTCATGTGATTTTTCTCCATCATATACATCACAAGCCACTCTTGTCTTGTCATGAGTCAGTGTTGAAGTCGGTTGCTGATGGACTTCTTTAGAACCCAAAGACTAGCAAAGCTCATTGTTTTCCAGGTGCTTTTTAATATGATTTTCCAAGTGCCCATTAGATCACTGGCACTAGGATGCTCCTGTTGAAAGGCTAATTCAGTCTTTTGGACAGAAAAACAACTAGTGAGCAGGAATTGCTAAGAAGATGCCTAGCCACTTGCATTTTAAAGGGCATCTCATTTAATGTGTAATTCTTTTATGGTTAGTTGAGGCTTTGGTATTTTTTTGTCCCATAAATATAATACTTTGTAAGGCGAGGGAGGGGGAGTTATACAGTTCCAGGGCTGTCTAAGTAAACATTATATTGTCACCTAAACCTCCAGAAGCAGGAGCTTATCAATGATCTGAAAGAGGGTTCCTTTCTAAGATGTTGCTGTGGTATCACTAGACTAAAACAGAAGATGTCTCACTAATTATGGCAACTCAGATTTGGGCCATGAAATATTAGGGAAAGCAAATGTGAAAGTGTCTACTCTTTTACTTAGCTACTCTTTCAGCTAAATTTAAATCCTGGCACTTAAGTGAGAGATATTTGTTGAAGTACCACAGTCTGTCACAAAACAGCAGCAGACTCGAGTCCCACATAGGGGCAGAAATTAGTACACAAGGAGAAGGTGGGGTTAAAGACCCTAAGAAAATTAAGTTTTACATGAACATATCTGGCCTGTTGCTTGAAATTAATAGACTCGTGGATTTTAAAGCTGTAGAGGACCATTATGATTAACTAGTTCGACCTCTGTCTAGTCTGAGTTACTGCATAACACAGGCCATACTTCATCCAGGGATTTCTGCCTCAAGCCCAGCTATATGTTGTTAAACTAAGATGTATGTTTTATAAGCATATCTGATCTTGATTTAAGGACTACAATGACACTTAGTAATTTGCCCTAGTAAGTTAGCTCATTATACAGTTAAAAAATAAATGAGTTTCCTTTTAATTCTAGTTTGAACTTTTTTGATTTCAGCATGCAATTATTAGACCTCATCCTGCCTCTGTCTGCTAGATTAAAGGCCCCTCCAGACTCAGCGTAAGTACTTGTGCAAATAGAGACTCCGATTTAAGTTACTTTCAAATCTGTTCATTTGAGCAGCTAAACAGAGAATTCCTTTAAAGTTGCTGCCAGTGTTTAACTGGTTTCTTTGGTGCTGTGAAGATAAGTGATTTTTCTGAGGCATTTTGCAGACAAAATATTGTTTTAGGGGACAGGATATTGCCCCATTTATCAAACTTTTTAAAGACAGTCAGATTAGTCCCATAGCTTTCAACAGAAGTGTCACAGTCACAGCCAACGGAAAGAGGGATCCCTGGATTGTCTTATCCCCCTTCTAACACTGATAATGAATAAGAGGGAAATACATTTAGAAATGTGGACCTTGTCTAGAGAGGATTAGATGAGAAGTAGCTCATGTCATGCAAACCAGAATTCAATCAGCTTTTGATATTGGATTGATTCAGTTGCAGACTGAGGCACTTACATGTGCACTAGTTACCAGATCCTTCACGACAGTTAATGGAGATCTAACAAAATCGGTTATCCAAGGTATGATTCATCTGACGACATGCAAGTATTTCTTGTGGGATTTACTCTATGATTGCCTAGACTCCAATGGCTATATCAAGAGGGGCTTGATCCATCTGCCCACATGCTGGCATCGAGGTTACTGGAGATGCCGTTGGTGTCTCATCTGCTCTTCAGCTACCAGTCCAGATGGGCATGGGTCTCTCATAAGTCCTGTATCATAGCCACCAATATGTGTGAATGCCTAAGATACACTTCAACAGCACAGGTTGCAGAAGATACGTATGTATGGGCAACTGGTGGTCATCAGAGCTCAGCTGCCCAGTGCACAGATACACAACTATATGTTGACATCTAAATTTCAACATCTTAATCTCAAACCTATGGAATGTGAATTGCCTAACCTTAAACCAGCACTCTAGGGAGCAAAGGTAATCCTTTACGCCCCACCCATTTGCTGAAGTCACTTGGAGGGGAATATGTGTCACCTAAAATCAGGGATAGAATTCATCTGCCTCAAATAGACATTTAGTGTTCATTACGTGTTGTGGATTATTTTGCTTCATCTTTAATTGCTAGTTTACAAGATCTTGGGCCTGCTGTAGGCTCTGCATCATTTCTGCCACCCCATGTGCATGTCTTGGATACCAGAGGGGATCTCAAATGACCCTGGGCGTCTATTTTAAGCAACTGAATCCTACCCTATGTATCTAAAAAGTGTGTTGTTGAGCTCTGAGCTAGACAATATAGGCTCTTTCTGTAGTCACTGGAGAGAAATAGGCACCTTCAGAGGATAATTCATTTGACCTAGCAAAATTGACTGTTTTCAAGAAAATTAATAACCCTTAAGAGGTAATCATTTCTTTCTGTAGACTATACAGGGAACATGTGTAGTTCAGATTTAGAGAAGCAATTTTTAGACGCCTAAGTTAAGGCACATGAACCTTGTCCCAAGTGACCTTCACTTATGCCCTTTGAGATGAAATGACATGCTTTACTTGAAAGTAGCCCTAAGCCATTACAGGAGGTTTTTGTCCTTTCATGAAAGAAGTGGTCATGATATTAAAACACAAACACAAGAACTGATTACAATCCATATTTAACATACATTAAAAACTAACTGGAAATTAATTTACAAGACAAATCATGTTATAATAGGCTGTCAATATATTCAATTTAAAATGTACCACATATGATCAAAGAAAGCCACCCAGGGGATTACGCTGTCTGAATTCCTCAATAAAATGGCAACCTTTAGATGTATTAAATATTACATTTGGAAAAAAAAAAGTAAGAATGAAAATCTATAGCTAAGAGAAACACAAGCCCAGAGGGAGAATTCAAGTTCTGTTTATGTGTAATTGGGTTTTGCTTTGTGAAAATCTTGACAGCTAGAGGAGCTGCCTTACTTGCATGAGACTGTTAATCACATTCATGGATCTACATGCTGTTAACTGCATACTAAATTCCTGAAGATTTACAGCCTTTGCTCTGGTTTTACCTCATTTACACCACACATTGCCCTATAAAAGTTGCTCACCACATATGGGGGATTGAAATTTCAGCATTATCTCAGTATCTTAATGACTAATCCTGAATGATGAAACTGTGAGTCCAAGCACTGTTGCACACCCTGAAGTAATTTAAGTTGCGACAGTCTGTAATTCATACTGTAAATCAATGAAACAATTGACATATTTTATAATTTAGCATAGGCACATGTGTCTGCCAGATTAATAAAAATTGGTACAGACAGATAAAATTTTGCATTAACATGTTATTTAGTGTAGTTTCATGATCAGTAGTTTACAAGTTATGGAACACTTGTAAAGAGAAGGCTGCAGCTTGAGCAGAAAATTAGCAGCACTGTGAAATATTGGTATATTATGCTCCTTCTGACTTCAGCAGCAAAAAAATAAGAAAACATCAATGAGATCTGGATTGGAAAACAGGGAGTTTCCTCCTTTCAGAGTCTCTCCTAGCTTCAACTTTGGGCTCTTCCCTTTCAAATTCTGAGTTGTTTGCGTCTCTCTTGTCCTTTCTTATTACCATTTCCTTGCTCTGCCTAAAAGACCTTGCTTTCTCATCACTTCCCATTCTGACATTTTGTTCCTTAGAATACTCCAAACCTGAATAATTAGGGCATTCTGTGGTGTAGGTTTGAACTCCCTCAGGCTAAGGACGTTTAACCACATTCTCACCTTCAAAATTTCTACCCAAGGCTCATCTTTACAAACTCCTATTCCAAATCATTAAATTAAGAAGTGTCAGCAGACAAAACCAAAAAATAACAGATGACAGAACATGAGATTTGGGAGACTCATGATGGATATTTACTGGGAGGACTGCAATGTCAAATATTAACATTGTCTTACTAAACTTTTGAGAATGTAAACCCAGGGAGAAAAGGAAGTGGAGAAGAGGAGAAAACAAGCCCACCTTAGTTTGTACCTGATGTGTATGGTTAATGGGTAGAGATGGTTGCCTCTTAAAATGCAGAGTTCAGTCCAACTTTGAATGCCCAATTTGGAGATTTTGGAGTGTTCTGAGTGAGAATATCTTAAAGATGAAGCAGTGTATGCCCATAAGTGCAAATCATGGGCCAGAAATCAGACTTTATGAGGAAAGCCAGCTGAAAGTGGGTAGCCAAGGGATTTCTATCTTGCCTTGGGAGTTTTTGTTCTTGTCTTTTGTTCTTACAGTAATATAAATGGAGGAATGGAAGGCATTCTCATCCAAAATGCTTCATGTCCTAATATGCAAAGCTGTGCAGCACTCACGCTATTGTGGTCCTGTCCATTTCCAGCCTTGGGGCTTCTCTGGGCACATCAGCACAGTGTGCATGATTGACTAAGCCAGAAACTACAGCAAGAAATGTTTTCCAACTCCGCACAGCAAGCATTTCTGAGCATATTTGGGCAATTAAAGTTAGGTACTGAGTAAGGTCATGCCTAACGAATGTGTGTATCTTTACTGGTAGACTGCCCTGGAAATAAGGCAGACTGGATCACTGAGTGGGATTTAGGTTTTTGAAGCTTTAGTCCCAATTTAGGTGGAACAGGGATTTAGGCATTCCATTTCACACTGTCTACTTAGACAATAAGCTCCTCACAACAAGAGTGATCTGAAGACATCTGTCAGCATTTAACAAGTAAATAGGAAGCTCTTGGTTAAAACAGGAGTGTAAGAATAAATCCAGGATTCCATGCTAGATAAGATAACTTATAAGATTCTGGATGTGTATTCTGCCACACATTGCCTGCCCAGCTTTAGGAAAGTCACTTTTCTTTCTTATTTCTCAGCTTCTATGTATACAGTGAAGAAAAATTTCATTCTTGCAAGTGTTGTGTGCATAATATATGTATTATTCTTTAGAAATACCAACACACTAGAGAGAAGCAGCTAATATAAAACCCTGGATGAAAAGCTTTTATGCTAAACAGAACTTCAGATTAGCCTCTATGCCTAAATTTCCAAGTGTAAAAAATGGAGATAATACTGCTTGCTTATAGTCTACAAGGGATTTTGAGGTCTGTAGAGGATGCCAGCTTATATAAGTATGATATATGTAACGTAAACAGAGCCTACATAAGACTTTATGAAACACTTAGACCTACACAGGGTAGGTAGACAGTGTCTTAATTTCCTTTTCTGAATTTCACACCAAACTGTATAATTTGTGGCAGTGCAGATTAAAATGTTGTTCTGCCTGAAATCCGTTAAACACTAATTAAAAACTGGAAAAGGCTTAGATCGGACAATCCTTTAATGCAATCAATTAATTAAAAAAATCCAAAAGCTGTCATAATGATCAAGGTTGGCAGCAATCCATTAGCTATTTCTGATTTCATACCATACAATGTGTTTGCTTTTTATCACTGTTGTAAGAAGTAGAGACTGACAATAAAGCCTATTGTGGGCGGGTTGGATATGTCTGAAGGACAATCCTGTCAACTACCTAGCACAAGACTAAGTAGTAGATCAGTGTTGATTTCATAGCTATGAGCTAACATTTAAAAAAATCCTAATTCTTCAGTTTTTATGGAATTCAGGGCTTTGAGCTCATGAAAATAGTAAAATGAAGAAAGAAATCATAGCAACTAGTCTGTTTACCATAAAATAAGAGCAAAACTTTCTACCTGAAATAGTACAGTAGGAGGAAAAACATCCGTGTTTCTGTTCGTCAGTTGTACAGAGTAGTGTAATGCAAATATCTAATGAAGATATAAATCATGCACATTTGTTGTCAGCTCTTTAACTCAGTATACACTTAATTTTGAAGATGTTTATATGTAGGCTTTTTCTCCAGGTGAAGACGTCATAATTGTATTGTTGGTAAAGTTTAAAAAATATCCCCAAATGTAAATGGTAAGGGCAATGAGAAAAAACAGGAGAAATACCTATGATGGGTTAATAATCCTGCAAGAATTGTAGGATAGTGTTACGGAAGACTGTTCCTATGGTCCTGTCTTCCCAAAAGGTATCTCTAGAAGAAGATTAATCCTGTCTCATTATAAGAGTTTAAATGAGTTATTTTGCTGAGGTGCTTATGGCTGTCCATTGCATACAAAGGGAGCCCTGCAGTAAAAAGCTCTCTAAGTTTTAAAATATTATGTTAACACCTGAAAGCCTAAATCAGCCAATGCTCTGTTGTGTTAGATGTTTTATAAAGACATATAGGACACTGAGCACATCCTTGCTTCACCAGATAGCTTGGAGGATGAAGCCAGAGTAACTTGGGAGACATCCAACTTTGAAACTGAAAGCTGTCTTGCAGAGCTGGTCGAGGATTTTCCAATGAAACAAGTTTTCCTGAAAACACAGAATTCTTGAAACACTTAGCAGTTGTGGCAGGAAATAAGCTCTCATAAAAGAAGTAAAAGTAAATGTTACTCCAAAACTGTTAATAACTTGGTGGTTAGGGAGTGCATCTGAGATGTGGAAACTGAGGTTCAGATTCCTGATCTGAATTATATATAGGAGGAATTTGTTTTTAGCACCCTACTGGAATGCCCTATTACTGTCCTATAAGGTCTGCCTCTCTCTCTTTGAAAATCTTTACAGTCTTAGTTTAATTCTTGTTTGGAACACATAAATTTCTGGAATCTCATAACCTCTTTTCCCCCAGCACAGCTCCTGCTTGTTGTAACCATAACTTATCAGACAGCCAACAAGAAAAAAAAAAAAAAAGTATTAAATTCCGCTGCATCTAGACAAGAAATATATACTGGGACTGATCCAAAAGCCACTTAAAAGCATGAAACATTTTACGGGATTGGATTGTCCACATACAAATTTCACATACATGCATACAGTGCTTATAGATATACAATATGTAAGCTACACCGATGTTTCCCAAATATTGAGATATATATCACTCTGACAGAACCATTCAGAACAGAATAATGTCTTTTTTATGTTTAAATATCTCTGCACACCTAAAATGCCATACCAACAAGCAGAGTTTATGTACACCTATTTATGAAAAGTAGATGTCATTTGTTTATGCCAATGACAGGGAGAAGTACATATATGAACAGGTATATAAATTCATTAAATTGCTTTTTATGTGCACATCCTAAAATGTAAATTTGCAATTTGCCAATCCATCTTCTTCCAGACTCTCTCCAATATTGCAGCTGCAGTAAGAAATCCAGAAATCATTATCCAGCCTTCAATCAGTAGCTTACACGCCGGGGTAACTTGCTTTATCTTAATAGTAAGATAGTGACTGGCAAGAGCAATAACACTGAGATAAGACTGGATTCATATCGCTCCTTGTCAACATTCTTGGCACACCACTCATTTTTTATTCTTGAATAGAGACCCAATCAATCCTAACTCACAAAATTACTAGTGGCAATGCCTGGAATGTTGTAGAAGCTTTAATGATATATCAGTTTTAGACACATTCGGCTCTCATAACTTTTTATAGAACAGTTTGCAAAAGGATAAGCTTATTTAATTCAGACAGAGAAACATATTTCATGAGGTGTTCTCACATCACTGAAGACATACGTGAAAGACAGTTTGTTGCTGTCGTCTTTGCTTAGTCCATTGCAGGGGTAACACATCTGCCCTGTGTGTGTTTCTGCCCTGAAGGATTATCCAGGGGAGAGTGAACTATTTGTTAGTAACATTTAAAGGTGGGTCTAAATAAATGGGAAGGTTCATAGTCCTTCCAGCTCCCAGACCTTTAAGGATATAAGATATCTCCAGCCAAAGTAGACTATTCTCCAGCCTCGCAGCGTGCCAGTGCCCTGCCCCAAAACCACAGCAAGTCCCCAGCTCTGGTATGTTCCCTGCACCAGGCACTGCTGCCCTTGGCTCTTGATGTTCAGGGATGACACACTGTTACAGAGGTCATGCAATAAATCCACCCTAGAGATGCTGGCTGTGAACTTTAGGAAAGTGCGTTGTGTTTTGTATTTCAGTTCCTGAGGAGCAGCTAGGTATATATTGCAGCCAACCTGTTAGCGAACATGTAACATGCCACCCATTAAAATTGTTGGAGGCTTGTTTGGCCAAATGCAAGGAAAAGAATAATTGCACTTATTAAATAAATGAGTCAAAAGATAGTGAAAATAATAGTGAAGAGAAATGACTTCCCTAAAATACAGCATTGAGCATGTACCTACTAGTCATCATGCTTGACTATACTTTTGCTAAGAATACAAGGTATAAGTCCAATTTCCTTCACAAGCTCACACTTGTTTAGGATATTGGAAATACATGCTAACCACTCTAACTTATAAAGACAAGCATACTGCTCACAAGGTTTATAGCATAGATTTAGGATGATCTTTTGTTTTATATATTCACCTTATATTTGTTAATTAAACTTTTTTTTTTTTTTTAAATAAAGTCTTCATGACTTTTTGGTAGAAGCCTGTATTAGTCTTCCATCATTTGAAAGGAGAGCAAAAGTAATTAGAAAAAAAATAAAAATTGATACAAGAGTAATCTTCCTAATTAAACAGTAAGACTGCAGTATAGCTTCACACCACATTGTAAATATGAAATTAGGGATCCTAGATGAAGTGTCAGAAGCTTTTTCCTATGAGTTTATATCAGCAACTTGATTATCATATTGATTCTGCATATCAATGAGATAACATCCCACAGTGTTTATTCTTCACCCAATTGCTTTCTTGAACATAATAAAATTAAATCCAATATGATATTAAATGTAAACATACAGTGATATTATATGTAAATATCAATTTAAAAATCTTTCTGCTTATTGATATTCAAATTCTCTCTGCAAGTGTAACATTGCGAACTACAATAATATATTTTTCAACCTTCATCCAGGGACTGGAACTAAAAAGAGGATAATCTTTTTCTATTCCTTTCCATAATAACATTGCATTATTTATGTAGAAGAAAATGAAAATAGTAAGTCTATTCTGCCTGAACTACGCTCCTTAGTTGATCCCTCCTGATTGGTCTTGGAAAACAGAATGGAAAAAAAGAATGTGATGCACATGCTAAACCATTGCTGGCCAGACTGAACAGACAATTTTTACCCTGCCCTCTACAAATCAAGAGCTATATTTAGATTGTAAACTCCTGACCCGGGCAGTCTCTTTGTTCTGTGTTTGTACTGATACTAGTACTACGGCGTCCCGTCCTTGTCACTGGCTTCTTGTGTAATACAGTAACACAAATAAGAATGACTTCCTTTCTGTTTTATAGAATTGAAGGCCTTGGTGTTATATTTTTTTGTGCAGTGGCGTTGTATGTTGTCAGTATGTTCAGCAGTGACTCAGAATACGATCCTGTGCAGTTAAGAAACCATCCTTCTTACTGGTGCTACTTGTACCCACAGGTGGGAGCCTGAATCCCAATTTTTTCTCAACTGGTGCAATTGTCCTGTTATTACTTGATGATGTTAAGTATCTGCAGTCACCACCCAATGCCAGCTCCCTACGAAGCCCTGTCTTTCAGTTTCTTCCATGCCGATTTGGTTTGCATGTTTACCCTGATCTACTATTGCTAGTACAAAGGTAAAAACTTAATGTTTTTAATGAAATATATATAAGCCAATAATAACTATCACAATTACCAAAATGTTAATTGTTGCCAGCTAGCCAATAAGGGACTAATTTGACGTTATATCAGTCTAGTTTAAGGTAAACAGGTCTCAGATGATTTTATGGTGGTTGGTGGTTGGAACTATCTTATTCAACAAAGAGAACAGAATAAGGAACATTAAAATCTGTAACAAGCTTTCACTAAATTCATAATAACTAGGTATGCAACCTGTTTAGCTAAAGTACTCAAAAGATCACTGAAATTCTCATTCCAAATGAAGCAACTTATATCCCACACAAAGTGACTGAATCTTTCCTACTTGAATTGCTCTCTGTATTTCTTGTTTTGTTGCATGGATAAGAGGAAAGCTGAATCAATCCATCAAAACTTTACAGAGCAAAATTAAGCAACGTAGCTGTTGATTAAATTTTATTTCTATTCAGAATTGAACCCAAAGCAAGCTAGTGGTTTAACAAGAATCACAGAGCTGGAAAAAAAAAAAAGGGTTTCTTTTTTTGTGTAGTCTTACGACTTCATGTAATTACACATCTGAAATAAAAATTATGGCTGTGGCCTCATGTTTGGTACTTTGCCTCTTAATACACGATATTACACTTGACTTCTTTTGCAATTGTCAGTAGATAAGAACATAATTGCTTTCTTTGTCTAGCCTTGCCTTTGTGCTACAAGCTCTCCATTTTACATAAGACTATTTTCCATGTTGTAGCAGTTGAAGTGTTGTTACTTTAACAGTCCTCAGTTTACTATCCCTTTCTGCTCCATGGATACTGAATATCCCTTTCTCTCAAATGCTTTATTTGATTGACTATCTTAATGAAATCCTGTGAAATTTATATATAATCTGGATTTTGTTGTTAGCCATGATGCAGAGATTTTTTAACCTGAGAGCATTTTTTTTCTAAGAATATTTTCCCTTTTAGAGACACTTTCTTGTTATAAACTGCTCCTTAAAAATTTCGTATTTTATTTTAAGAGACACCACCCTGTTTGCAAGTTCATGGAAAATGATATTGAGTAGTTACTTCCAGCTAATTGCCCAGTTCATGTGTTATATAATACAGCAAACTATGCCATAGAGAATCATTATTTGATGTTGATCATTGTGTATCAAGTGTTTGGTTGGTTTTTGATATTTGTCAGAAGAATCTGAGAGGCAGAGGTAAATTTGTTTCGCTAACATATAATTAATGGAATCAGTGAGATTTGTTAATCGCTAGACTTCTGAGACTGAAAAAAAAATTAAGACGTTTCCAAATATTAAAGTTTACTTTTTGTTTAACAGTTTTCCATATAATTATGTGCAGGTCAAGATTACCCAGATGAAATTTTTATAGTCTTTGAGTGTGATCAGGATACCTTAAATGACTGAGGACACTAAGAAAGAAATATAACAGTATTGCATTGTAAACAATAGAAGCTTAAAATTACAAAAATCTCATCTCCTATGTGCTAAATTTGTGATATCGTATACCAATCAGAGGGAAACTTATAGTAAAGACTTGATCCTAAATACTTTGGCTATAAAGAAGAAGTAGAAAGGGATTTAGTTCATGGAAAGGTTTGGCTTTGTATTTTGATTTCAGCAAACAAAATAACCTCATCTGATCCTTCCTCTTCCTCTGAAGGAGTCCTGACTTCTCACAAAATTGTGAGCATTATTGAAGGATTGAAACTTGCTAAGGAGTGGGGGGTAGGGGCATGGATTGTTTGTCTGAGGAATATTGTGTACTTAAAGATTCAGCTCAGGGTGTGTGTGAGATGAGGAGTCTTGCTCTAGAAAACAGCTGGAAGTTTTGTCTTCAAATCTCAATTCTTTGGACTGCTGAAAATTTGTGAGCTTTTATTTTCCCCATTCCTGTCTCAAATGTGGTAGTAAGACTATTCCTTTTTTCAAACAGATATGAATGGGCTGCAGGAACTGGCTAAACATTGATGCACTTAATGCTGTAATCAAAATTAAAACTGTTTTCGGATGCACCCTTTTCAGTTTTAGGGAGCGATTAAAAAGGTATTGAAGTGTTTGAAAACTGATAAGAACAATTTTAAAAAACAAAATTAAGCTTGTGAAATGTAGTAAGACCATTGAGGTCCATAGGAATGCAGAGCTGAAAGAAAAGCATGAGAGATACCTTGGGAAAGATAAAACATCATCCCTTATTTCAAACTGGGAATCCAGATCACAGTAATTCTGCATAGCACTAGAATGTAATAATATTGATTACTGATATTTCCCCCTGTTCCTAATGCCTCTTTCATGACTTCTCTACTGGTAACTCAAGCTAGCCTGAAACCAGATAACACTGCATGGCTCACGTCCATACAGCTGAACGCTATCGCCTTCCCAAAACATAGTGACTGTGCCTCAGACTACCTCAGCACAATTGTGTCCAGGAATTGTTTGGAAAAAGTGAGGCTGACAACACAAAACCATTTCAAAATGATCCTGTATCTGAACTCAAGTGGTCTCTTTGGTCTCTGGAAGGAAAGGGACTCTTTCAGGGAAGAATCCTCTCTTACTCTGACTCTGATGGTCCAGGCTTCTCAGCTCTCATTCTCTCAGTTCCTGCTGCTCATGTACTATATTTGCCTGGAAAATACAGGACTCATCTGAGAAAAAATACTTGTGGCACTTCAGAAAACTTGGCACCTCGGGACCTTGGAAGCACGATGACCGCAGTTTTGTCCTTGCTTGGAACTGGACTGGAAAGCCTCCCGAGTAGAGAAATTAAGTCCAAGGGCCAGATTTGAAAGCTGATACAGATACTCATTAAGTGTGGCTTAGTCGTACTCTCGTGTGCAAGAGTAAGTTGCACTCACTGACCTGAGGGATATAAAATACCACCAGGCAGCTATTACACTGTGTTTTTCATCAGTGAAAACCAAGGTACTTTATGAAGGAGGTCAACCAAGTTCAATCGATGGGAAAGCTGAGGTTAGGACTTCAGCCGTATGGTATTAACTGAAGTGCTCATTTGGATGAAACCCTTTGCTTAGATTTTCAAAAATATATGGAAAATAATTCTCCCTGCAGTTCATTGTCCTCTTTGGTCATTTTTCACCTTTCAAAGCTGTACAAAAGCATCTTGGCTTTTTCAATATGATTAACACAGCTGCAGAATGGATTCGAAGTCAGTGTGTAGCTTGGCCTAAGATTGCTTTTAAAGCATAACATGTATTGTTTTAAGATGTCAGTGATGTTGTGCATCACACGCTAAGCTCTCCCCTATCTTCCTGTGTTTAAAAGGATTTGAGACGAAAGATATTTCAACTTCAGCTGCAGAAGTCAGAGTTGACGTGTACAGCGAAGTAATAACTTGTTGCAAGCTGGAAGAAGCTAAAATTTACAGGGAGACACTGGCAAAGAGATTTTACTGGATCTTAACAGATTCAGTGGCTTTAATAGGTGAGGACAGAGCAGACATACTTGGCAGGGCTGGTTTAAGAGCACCTCGATTTGGAGACTGTTGCTACTCTGTAGTCCAGGCTACATACAGTTCAGTATACAACTTGACCTTATGCACAATCTTGCTCCATGCCAAAACGTGACCAGAACTGCTGAGTGTTTTTCATTAAGATATTTAG
>NW_008824544.1:1314835-1324654 GCF_000699105.1 Pygoscelis adeliae | reverse complement strand
TTCCCTATTGCACAAATTTCAGAGGGAAAATGCTGCCCAGCTCTACAGAATGAATTTGGATTATCCCATCGTTTATGACTTCCTTGCTGTTCATCAGATATGGCAGGTCTCAGATGAAAGCCCTAGAAATAATGATTTCTATTCTAACATCTTCATTATAACTAGCATTGATAACTCCACTGTAAGACTGAGCAAACACAAATAAAACTGAGAGAGGCAGAAGATAGGTGGCTTTGTACTACAGACCATATGACACCACATAAATTAATAATTTTACGTATGTGTTCTATAGCACCCGCTTTGCTTACCAGTAATAAAGGTTATAGATTTATTTTCATATTTCTAAAAATTGATTTGATAAACATTTAATAAAAAAGTTCTTGGACATTAAGGGGTATGAAATTCCACATCTTCAAAAAACACCAAGAAAAACTATTGTGTTGACATTAGAGTCAATCAAGCAGCCGAATGATGAATTTATTTCAACAGTTACAAATATAATATTTCCTTTCAGGTTTTTTTATTGAAATAACCTTTTGTAGCTATTAATAGCTTTCATGTAACATCAGTTTCAGCAGCCTGACCTGACTCTAGACACAAAGCTAAATGTAAACTAATGAGCACTTAACTCTCCATTACATAAATGGACATTTATCAGATGACAAATTAAAACCAATAAGACACCAAGACAAATGTGCTGTCAACAGCATTAAGATGGGCCATTTTCACTACTCCCCTCAACTGCACATTCCCTATTGCAGTATATTCAGTGCTTTGATATTGATTTTTACAGCGGTCCAACACAAGTCAAAGTTCCTCCACGCAGCACAGTGTTCAGTCCCACAAGAAATATGGTAAATGTGAATGTGTCTCTGAAGCAATGATGACTGACAAATCTATAAAAAATATTTCAAGACAACATATAAATAATGTGCTCATGTTTTTTGCATGTTATCTTCAGTTTCAGAAATAGGTCACTGGATATTTCAGCATTTTGAGGACACTAAATATTCAGGCAGCATAGCAAATGCAAAGGTGAGTCTTTGTGCTCTATTTAAAAAAATAAAAGCAAGATAGTTTGATTTAGTTGGCTTCACAGCTAATTGATTTAATGCATGCCTGGTATGTTAGTTTAACTGGGAACTTAGGAAGTTTTCATTTTTATTTGACAATGCCTTTCATTTCAAGAAGCAAATTTCTAACAGGAGATGATAATTTCGGTCATGCTTCAGAACGACATTTTTACAGAATGAGGATGCAACTCCTACTGGTGTTAACCCTTGCCTGAATCCTGGGACTAAATCTAAGCCTTAATGAGCAAATGCCACATGTGATAAGAAGCCTCCAATGATGAGCAGCAAAATATAAGTGACATAATTGAGCAATGAGATCTAGCAGAGCGGAAGACATTCGTGGAGTGGATTGTGGATGCAGTTAATGATTTTTAGTGTTCAGTCCCTGTGTTCATCATGCCATGAAGAGGCAGAGTTCACCGGCTGTCAGGAGCACGGGATGGAGAATGGAGATGTGTGGGCTTTCTGGTACTGATTTACTAAGTGAACATGTGAAATCACTTAACCTATTGTTAACAGCAAACCTGTCTGAACACCCATTGAAGTTTTGTAAGTTACTGTCACAATTTAATACAGGGAATTACATATAAAACTACATATCAGGACTAGAAAAAGTGGGGAGAGGAAAGAAGACTGAAATCAGCCTACTTGATACCAAGGGATAGGGGCAATTTTGCTGTCTGTACGAAACCCAGGCACACTGGGTGGATGAGACCTGAAAACACACGAGGACTGGTATATCCATAACCAGCTACATCTGGCAGCGTGAAGAATTCCCTGGTAAGGTGGACAGGCTGAACTGTGTTTTTCCTTGGGACTGGAGATCCCTAACCCTGGGGAAACAGCATAAATTCTAACTTCTGCAAGAGAAAAAAAAAATTACATTTTTATGTTAAAGCTTAGAAAAATGTTAAATCGGAGAGTCAGAAACACAAACTGGGATTCATCTGACGAAAGGTGAGTATATGTCTGAGCTCAGGCTTCAGAGCTATGGGAATCTAGGCTCTATGAGAGTCAGTGGAGATTAGGGGGAAGACTTATCTAATGAAATGTAGTTGTCCACAATAGGATGAGAGTCTTGGATGTATTGACTATCTCTCTACAAAGGGAGTTTAGAGTTACTTTGGGAAATGCTGAAACCAATGTTTTACGTGTGTCTGTGTACATGCAGAAACCCATGTGTGGTCAGATGTATTCCACCCTGTGCAGTACACACATAGTAAAAAAAAAAAAAAGATGTCTTGCGTTTCTTTTGCCCTATAGATAACACTGGAAACATTTTCAAGAGCAGCCTTGTACTTTTCAATTAGTATTTACTGTACTCAATGGGGCCCAATCATCAATGGGTGGAGACCCATTGTCTGTGGAAAACCAAGCTCATCTAAGGCATTTTCAGGAAGTTTTCCAAAATCAAAGAACCCCAAATCAGCAGTCAATTCAGATAATATGTGCAGATATATATAGACGAAAACCTTCCAGAATTCTTCAAGTGCCTTCTAGGTTTGCACATAAACCCAGATAAGAGCATAAATACATCATCAAATGAGTTGCTGGAATCTGAAACTACTACCAGCTTTGTGCAGCTACATACTGTATGAAGATTTCCCCTGTAATTTCTGTTTCACAAAGCCAAAAAAACTTCTGTTTAAAATTTCATGGGAAGAGATTGGTTTAGTCTTAAAAATAACTGAACAAGTGTTCATAGAAAATAATTCCATCACTTGCTATGCATTTTTAAGGACTCAAGGTCTGTGTTTGACATGTGAGGATAGTGAGAAGGCTTAACCTTTTCTCTCTTAATCCCCCCATGGTAATGAACGCAGGAAATATTTCCCGCTATCTATCACCTTAATTCCTGTCAAACCTTAACCTCTCCCTGGAATTAATTAGGAAAGGGTGCATAATTTGCCCCATCTTGATAACATGTTTTCAGAGGAGATGGTCAGATATCTGTTCTTGATGGGACAATGTGACACAGGCAGGTATCTGGACCTCTGTAGTCCAGTGGAAGCAACGTGCACTGCTTTCAGCATCAGGAATTTGTGTTCGACATTGTGACTTTCTTTACATTTTAATGTTAGCTAGTTCTTTCAAGTGGAAAGTTTTAAAAGGAACATTAGACTGAAATGAGATTGTTCCACATTTTCATATTTGTAGAAATGTAGGAAGTTGCTGATTGATCCTTTCTGTGTTTGGTCACTCCAGAAAAAAATGTGAGGATGCTGAGAGGATGAAATATAACACTTTAAAGTGAGTATTTTTTCTTTTACTTTATTTTGGAAAAGTACAGAGTCTACCTACATGTTCCTTTATTTGGAAAAGGAATAAAATTTTTTTTAGGAAAACCTCACAGTAGAGAAGTTCTTCTTGTCTCTGCTTTACATTAGAGAGTAATAAAGATTTTCTATCATTTAATTATTCTTTAACTTTTTGGACCCTTCCTTTAAAGCAAGCTATTTGTCCCATAGCTATTGCCACTCATTAGACCAGCTGTAATATGCTGATGAGTGTTCTTGGAAAGAACTTGTAATATATATGTATTTTTTAGCTACACCAAAGGCGGTGCTAGTAGCCTTGCTATGGATGACACTCACCACTAGAAGACATTAAAAACCCTTCTGAAGAGCAAACATTTACCTTCAAAATAGCCTAGACAGTACTAAGGGTCAGGTGTTTTTAAAGCTTCCCTGAAGGAATTTTTTTGGGTGCTGTGACTTTGCAGAGCACTTCAATTTCAATGAACATATTGCATCCACATTTCTGCCCAAGAAACATATAGAAATATCTCTGGGGAAGTCTGTGATCTCATGAAGGGATGTCTCATAGAGGATGTCTGCCTCCATGCAGAGAGGGTCAAAGGCAGTGAGGCTTTGCATGGCTCTGCACATTCCCAGGAATGCTTAGCGTACTCTGAACATTCCCTCTTTGCCTGTGGGGAGGCCTGGGAAAACAAATTCTTTTACCTTCTCCCCTGCCAGGATAAACAAACGTACTACATGGAGCTCATCAGAGGCCGAAGGAAATTGGGCAGCTTTTGTTACAATTATGGTAAAGCACTAGTGAAAGCAAGGATTTTGCTAGTTCCGCAGGTCTCAGGTCCAGCACTGGGCTCTGTACAAGTTGGCAATGCTTGGGATGCCTGCGCAAGGCTGTGCACAAGAAGCCCAAAAACTACATTGCTTGCTCCTGAGTACCTGCTATCAGTGGCTTTTCCCTGAACTGTTTACAAATGTGCACAAGCCTTTCTTTAATGGACACTTCAATTCCTCAGTTAACTAGACAGCCTTTGAAATGAGTAGATGACCTTGCTGTCCTCTCAGTTTTTAGGGTTTTCTACTCCCCTCTTCCTTTAACCCCCTTTTGCCCTCAGTGAGATCTGTCAGCTTTTAGATACTCTGTGTCAAAGTCAAAAGGATCACCAATACTGAAGCCCCATTTTTCTTGTAACATTGCCATTACTGAAGAAATGCGGTGTTACTTGTTTGGTCTCATGGGCTTGTCTTCAGGGGTTATTTTTGAAAGATGATGGTGGCAATGACTTGTCTCATCTCCACCGTGACTTCCCTCAGCGCAGCATAATTGGCCATTCTCACCTGGCCATAATTGAGCAGGACTTGAGATTATGGACCAGCTACTGCCCTTCCTTTGGCGAGCTGTCTCTCTGAGCAGTAATGTCAATTATCCTGGTGGGCTGTTTTAGCGGTCTCTGCAAAACCTGGAGAGTTGCCTTTCATCAGCCGAAAGACTGATTTTGGTGATCTGAAGACCGTCTCCATTCAGACATTGATGATTCCACAAACCAATCTAACTGGCAACACAACATCTTAATGAAGTATTATCTTGAATCATTATGTATTCTCATTAACCACAAACTGTTAATTAGCTGTGACCTCTATGTGGCATATGTATAGATATCTCTTTTCCAGACCACTCTCCTAATAATACTGTTTTCTGATGGAGCACCATTGATTTGTGGGAGTGTCCAAATCTCTCCACATTGAGTGTGAACAGTGTATCAAACCCAGAAGGATAACTTGTCATAACCACAGGTTTTTGTGACCCTGAGCCTTCCCCAGTTACTTGGCTGTTTGTTTCTATCCTCCAAGAAAATCTTCCTAAAACAAATGTGTTTGAAGGCAAGGCAGCAGAAAGGAACACAAGCCTCCATGGTTTGAGCTTAAATCTGTATAATTTGCTGGATACAGAAAAATGCTGTTCTGAACTGGCCGCCAAATTGACCTCATCCAGTATCTTGTCTTACCAAGACTGGCACTTGACAGCCCCCTTGGCAGCACAGGAACAACCTCAGAGTGAAATGGAAATGGGAGGTAATCTGCTTTCTTTTATACTCATTAGTTTGCAAACAGATCTCTGTTAGTGAAGCCTGAAGCTTAAGATCTCCTCATCTCTCCCAAATATTGCTAGCATTTATTATTATTACCATAGTTATTCTTGTTAGTTTAATACCATATCTAAACAGCCCCAGTCAATTTTGGAGGGAGTGTGGATGGAAATGTGAGGGGTTTATTTTTAATAAGGATAAGCTCAGGCATTAGAAACCAACTGTGCTTTCCCAGTTTTCCTATCAGTCCCCAAGCATCCTCCTACCACCATCTTACAAACTCAGACTGACACAGAGCTGATAAATTGGCAGAAAGTATCAAATGTCAGCTAGGGCTCTGATTCCCTCTGGAGGCTCTTGGGAACAAAGTATGAACAGATTGTTCATGCCAGTATACCTCATTATTTTAAGCAAATTGACTTTCTTATTGACTACATTGAAAGGTTGTACACTAGTTATAATTACCAGTTCTACTTAATTTTCTCTTATAAAAAGGTCTGTACTCTCTACTTGACAGTATTATTTTGATTAACCTACTTTTTGCCCCAAGAGGCCATTTAATATTTAAAAAAGAATGACTTGATTGTATAGATGTATAGCACATACACAAGATTATTGTGTTATAATCACCCATATCTAATCTGAATGGTGAAGTGCATTACACTACATTTTGCAATGAACTATGAGGTTTTGTAGAGACTGTGAGGTTAACAGCAATACACACATTAAAAATAAAAAAGTCCTGCAACTGCATGAGCACAAAGAGCATTTTGCGCAATCTACCATAAAATACAACTGTGTGATGTGAAGCAAGAAGATTAAAGGATTTGTTTCACACCCCTTGATTTTAGTTTGTGACTATTTTATGATCATTATATTTGGCTGATGTTTTGTTATTCAAAATAATATGATATATTAATTTTTACATTCTCTCCTCTATTGCTCTCAAATCCAACTTTCACCCACCTCTAGTTTCAAGATGACAGAGTAATATGAACTGACTATAGTTTGGCCTGCTCAGATATGGTCAAGGTAATTGTTGGAAACAGCTTCTTGGTCTTCTGAGAGACAAGAGAGGGATTGAAAAGAGCCTGCTGATGCAGAAACACCTACCTGGAATGAGGGCCAGTGAAATGTCACTTGTAATCCCATTAGAGTGATCCTGGTTGGTTACCCCATACTGCCCAAAGGGAAGCACTTGGTCTCCACAGTAGTTGGGGAAAAATGATGACTGGTTCAATAAAAATGATATTGTCAAGGGTCTAAAGCCACACATTGTACTCTCCTGTGTTCTTAAAAAAAAAAATAATTTTTTTTTCTTCTAGATTTTTCTTTCCTTATAATCTCACAAAGTAATGGGACTCCCTGCTGGCATTAGAGTCCAGTTCTGATGTTATTTCAAATTGACCTTTCAAGCCAAGAAATTCAGAAACAAACTTTGATATCTTCCACATATCAATTTTCTCTTGACACATTAACAAATCTCTGTGAAATGCTGTTACACTGTGACACATGACTTCATAAAAGTGACCTCTTCCTATTCAGATATTGGCCCTTACTATGTTTATCCTGTTGACAGGAAAAGGACTTGATACGATTAGAGGAATAAAGTCAAAAGTGAAGACCAAATTAGAATGTATTCTCATCATTAGAATGGATAAACTCTGCTTGCAGAACCTTTATTACCGGTAATGAAGCAAGAGGCATGAAGAACCCCACTTGGTTTTCAGATCATAGGCTGTGTTTGCAAGTGGGAGAAGAGAAAATAAGCATCTTTTCACTCATGAAGTGAGAAAATTGGATCTGGAATCCATTGGGAGAAGACATATAGGAACCTACAATGTCATTTTTACTGTCACTTTTCAGACTACAAGCACTTTTTGGGAGCTCCCGTCAGAGCTTGAAGGAATGATCTAATAAAACACATACACTCTGTGGGGTTGTTGTGCTAGGGAATGAGTGACTGCAATTAAAATGACCCTATGATGCTTCAAAATAAGATTTCTGAGATTTATAGTGAGAACACTTAAAAATGGTAGGCTGCTTTTCCTGCTGCAGAATGATTAGCTCCCTCCTGAGAAATGAAGCAAGACCCAAGTATGCCCTGTTTAAGCAAAGGATTAACTGAAGACACAGGGCTGTCATTGAGATGCTAGAGATCTATAGCTGCTGTAGTGGAAAAGATTTAAGAAACACATTATTTTTCTGGAACTGTTTTGCCACAAAATTCTAAAAGCAAAATTTAGGGAAATAATTGTTTTCCAGTCAATTTTTATGAAAATGACACAAAATGCTAAGTATTGTACTTTTATACACAGTATGTATTTGGTTTAACTTATGCAGCCAGCTAATAGGAAATCTGTGGAGATGACGCAAATCTGCTGGTATTCAACTATACACACTCCAAACGTGGGGTTTATGGGCATGTAGGGTAAGATTCAAAGAAGGCTGTAGGCAACTGAATTGGGTTGTGGGTAGAATTTAGGTTCTGGGATGTTGTAGTTTGGTGACTGTCTACTTCTAAAGGTGCCTAAACCCACTCTTTGCAGAAAGTTATTTTGCTGAGGTGATTTCTTAATAGTTTGTGATTCTCCTTTTGAACTAGGCCATAAATATCACGTGCAGTTATTTGCTGTGATCTGAACAGCATTTTGCTGTCTAAATTCCATGTAAACTAATGGGACAACAACTTAGCTCCTTCAGTTGCCCAGGTTGGTAGGTCCATGGAGAGTGGATTTAACTCACATTGACATAATTGGACTATTCACAAAAAGCATTACTGTATGTAGATTTTTTTTTAACTTGTTGAGTTTCTTTTACAACCTTTTTACAACTTATCGATCCCCTGGTCAATACAGTCAAAAGAGTCTGGAGAGCAATTCAGCTCACATGAAAGTAGACGAAGACTAAGTTGCTTAAACATAGGCTTCTAGTGCCACCTGATGCACCCTTGAGGATCTGAGGTGCACCAGGAGACTGGTTCATACAGCAAAATATATGTTCTCCAGAGCTTTCTGGAGGAGTGTCTGGAGGACAGGCTGGATGCCTGACTCCATCCCAGGTAGCACTGGATGCCTATTTGTGGGCACTTAAATTGAATCCCACACCTCCAATGACTACAGTGGAAGCTTAGGCACCTAGCTTACATGTAGATACTCGCAGATCTCTACATTTAGGTGTCTTGATCTGAGCTGAATTCTACTTGCCTTCTCAGGGTTGTGAAGTATCTGAGCTCTGGAATCCCAAATGAACTGAGATGCTTCCCTGCATCTTTTAAACAGCTTTTTGGAGTAAGAGTTCAGGCACATCTCTTTGACTGTGGCAGCTGTGGGAGGAGCCTGGCATTTACCTGGTGGGAGTTGTAACCCTGGGAGCAGCATCAACATGCAGTGCATTGAAAGGTCTATGCTGAAAATGTCCTAAATCCTACCTGTTACTCTGAGTTTGAGTATTATAGTGTATCTACGGAATGACACATTACTAATGCTAAAATGTATTCTGCAATTGCAGCGTTATGGACTAAGAAATATACAGAATATGAAGTATATAAACGTAAGTGTTCCTTATTGAATGCAGAAGAATTTATTGTTTTCTAGGGTGCTATACTACTTATTTCTTGTGTGTATCTCTATGTACATCTATATGAATATACAGAAGTGTGACTGTATATATTTAAAAAGAGAGAGAGATAGATGTATGTGTAGTGGGTATAACTATATGTAAGAATTGTTATGAGTTGTGAAAAGCTAGCATAAAAAAAGCATCTCTTCAGAAGCATAATGGAGCAGTAATAAATCAGCTTAGCGCAATTCATTATGCTCGCACTTTGGTCTTTCAGTGAGACAGCACTGCTCTTTGCACTTAAAATGTTAACGAGGGAAAGATGCTTTTACTACAGCTGTGGTCCAAAACTGTGTGTGCAGAGAAGTAGTTACATAACTCAGCAGCTCCGGGTGGGTCTGTGCATTCAAGCTCTAATGGATCCACCTGTGCTTTCCTACCGTTGTGCCTACCCATACGTGTTACTTTCAGAGAGGTGAAGCCAACATGTTAGAAAACAGAGAGGAAGAAAAATCAAATGTGTGAAAAACCTGTTGAAGAGATTAATTAACCTCCTTCCATGTGGAATCCCTTTCATGAACCTATAGCTGTACATAAATGAACTTTACATCCAGAAAGATGGGATTCTGTTGCACGTTTGTGTCTGACATTATTGATGGTAGAAGCGGGCATGCTGCTAACCTTTGGAGTCTCAAATCCTCGCTCTGCTCTGCAAGCCATGTATATCCCTGCAAGTGCACAGTTACCCACACTGGCATGTGAAGGCAGCTCAGCCTTGATATGAAGCCATGGCCTCAATGGGAGAAAATTAAGGTCATTTCTGTCTTTGAGTGTTGAGAATGG
>NW_008824544.1:1307155-1314813 GCF_000699105.1 Pygoscelis adeliae | reverse complement strand
ATGGTTACTAAGATGTTGTTCTCCTGCCTACAGGGATGTGGACTATTTCACTTACTTTCTTAAATAGCCACCAGATAGTAAGAACTTCTGACTGATTCATAGCTGTTGAGGTCCAAGTATCAATTTATTGAGTAGCCTGGTTCCTCATGCATTCATAAGTATGGTATAAGTGACTAAATATACCTTAAATATTTTTTTTTTTCTTTCTTTCTCTGGCATTAGTGTCTTCTCTGAGACAGCAAAACTGGGGGTGTTCCAGGATTTAGAAATGTAGCAATTCCCTTTGCATTCAAAGCATTTCACAGTCCACAAAAAGCCTAATATACCATAATGGCATTTTATTATGGGTACTTTACCCATTGTACAACAAATGTCTTGAGGATTGCCTTTGTACATGTATTTTTGTCAAGTGCAGCATCGTGACCTTGCTTTCTAGTTCCAGCTCAAGAGCTGGATCAGGATAGTTGAATAAACTATAGTGCACCAAAAGGAAAGTAGAAAGTGCACTATAGTGCACCAAAAGAAAAATTATCTCTTCAGGAACTGTGTAACTGGGAGATCTGTGAACTCGACAGAGATAATTAGGCTCAGAAATGGTGTGTTTCTGGCAGGAAAACAAGTTAGAGAGTATTAGCTACACTTCCAGACTATTATAAATTTTTTCTAATGTAGGTCTTATGGTCTCCTTCCTTGCAGCTGAGTGATTTAGGCATCTGATTTTCACTTTGAAATCAAAAGTGTTTTGAATTCCTAGATTCAAATTGCAGATGAGCTGCTTCCATCACAGCTGTCTTGAAGGCATTTAAATACCACATAGAAAAGTGCACTTTAAAAGCCCAGATGTTCCCCCTGAGTATTTGCAGGAGATGGTTATGACCCTCACGGTCCCCAAAAGAGAGCGCAAAGCTCCACCAGAATCACACAGTATTTGATCAGGCCTATTCCTGTCCTATAGACCAAATTTCTGTACTTAAGAGCTAGTCATCTTCTTTACCCCAGCCATTCCCACCTCTGCTTCAATTCTCAAATCTGAGAACTATCTGGCATGGTTTCTGACCTTAAGCAAATCCAAATAAGCTAAATGTTTCTTAGAAGTTGTTTCACTCCTCCTTATTTCTGCCTTTTTATGCAATTCATCTACTGGCTCAATCACAGATAAACTAGCACAAATCAATGAAAAAGATTTCAATCTTAATTGCCTCTAATTCGTAATGGAATAAGTAATTGAACATACTGTATCCTGCAAAGCTTCTGTCCTTTGTTCTGCAGTTTTACTGTGCCATGTTTAATTGATTCTGGTAGTAGCTTATAATGGACTGCTCTCTTCATAAAATAATAAAATAAAAAAGAATTGTAAAAAAGACTTACTGAATTGCATGTGAAAAAAGGCACACTTCCAGCAGCTGGATGGGCTGTAACTTGTAAATTTTACCTCGGCTCGTAAAGCAAACAGCTCTTACAATAGTCTTCTATACCACCCCCTCCTCCAGAAAGCCAGCAGATAAGATTTACTGGAGAGATGTAAGAAAGATCTAAGGATACCTTTAAAATTACTCTGAACTAAACTGCGATCCTAACAGCAACAGTATAAAAACAGACAATTGTCTGAAAGATACCCCAGCATCATCAAAGGTGTATAACGTTGGTGCTTTAACACATGCCTGCTCCTGTTGCAGAAAAACCCAGGGAATTATTCATTCCTCTGAACACTGCATCGGTAGAAGGAGAAATGATGATCTTTTTATTAGGGCACTGTGATTCACAAAATTGGACTCTTCCATTTCTTTTTTACAGATTTTAGACAGCTCACTAAACTCTGCCTATAATTGAGTCAAGTTAGTTGTTATTCAGCACTGCTTTTTCTTTTGTTATTTGGCTTGTGCATTACCCTCTTAGGTTGCAGTTTCACAAAAGCTTGGAGATTTTCTTCTTTTTTTCCCCACTTCCCCCCAAATTCTGTGCTCCGAGTTCCTTATTCCTTCCCATGTGTCACATTTCTCTCCACACAACCATGGAACTGTTGTGTTTTGGTTTTTTTTTTAAACTCGGCTCATTTCAGAAATCTGAGTTATGGTGCAGCTCTCCAAAAGCAGCACTGGTAGAACAGAGGTATTGAATTATTCTGGTGAGACATGGGCTGGAGGTGCCCGGGGCATGATGGGGTAAGAAAGTCTTATACAGGTTTTTCAGCTGGAGAAAATGTACCATGGAATGACACAAATGAATCAGACAGAAAAAAAGATGATGAGCTATTAGGGCTGTTGAAAGGGAAATTCAATTGACTGTCATCTTTATACAAATCTGTGAGAGTCAGGCTTGAAGTTACAGTGAAGAGGTCTGAGAGAGCAGAGATAGTGTTGCTAAAGTGCAGGGTTTTTTGGCTGCTTTTTAGCGTAGCCTTGTTGCTATGTGTTAAATTACAGCCCTGTCCTACTTTACTATTGAACAGCACCGCTGAGATGCATTTTCATTTACTTGTCCTTTTGTATCATGTAACATCTACTTTGTACAGAGATGCAAATAAATATAAAAAGTGCAGGGAAATAGTGAACCAGAATCTTTGTGTCTTGTTTTGAGCTAAGACCCTCTCCTTTCGTGCTCTGCTCTCTTTTTCTGCATGCCTTCTACCTTGTCATATTCCGATCATGCTTCATTTAGCTGAATTACACAGGTCACCTTAGATTAATTGTGCAATTTGGCACTGATGCCGTTGACATATCCCTGTCTGAGTGCTGTGTCAAAGAAGTCATAATATAAGCAGGATTTAAGAAGATATCTGCTAGCAAACAAGAACACAGACTAGGAAATCTGGTATTTGCCATCACCTAGTTTTTTATGATTAATTAGTGGATATACTGGAGTAATAATCCTGTGCATATGCAATTTTGCTCTACATTTTCCAAGCCCCATCCCTTCAACTCAACCTCCCATCCTCATTAAATTTAAGTGTGTGGTGCTGAAAACGTTCCTTTCCTACAGCAGTTTCTCTTGTAAATGCTGTCTTGTACAACAGTTTTGTCTTGTAAATCTATATTCTTAATTAAGAATTTTGCAAACAGGATGGCAGTGGGACCATAGGATGCACCCCAGTTAAAAAATAGTCTATCCTGAAAAGCTGGCTTTCCTTTTCAGTTAAAAACCACTAATATGGGAAGAGATTCAGTTGAAAAGAGATCCCAAATATTTGCATAGAAAATTCTGCTGTCATAGAAAGACTTTGAATGACAGAAATTGATGTTGTTTAAAACATTATCTTCTTTTGTAAGAAGTTGCAAGTTAACCTGTCCCTAGAAACCCTAATCCAGCAATGCATTTAAGCATGCACTTGCTTTAATCAGGTACGGCAGTGAATGGGATTATTGAAATGCTTAAATTTCAGCATATGCTTAAGTTTCATGCTCAGTTAGATTCCTGGTGTATTATGTCAATGTTAAAAAGTGGCATAGCTTAGAAAATCGCAATCACATTAAAGCTAGATTCTTTTCTTTGCTTGCCTTTTTATTATATGTTCAATGTGTAACATTAATATTCATAAGCATATGGAAGGCATATTTACAAGCACTTTCCTGTAAATAAGACGCTTGGAATTATTACAGCATTTCTTGGTTTTATTTTTCTTCATCATTTTATGGTTTCTTTTCCTGCTTTCATGATTTCTTCCTGAACTTTTCCACTTTAGGTTTATCATTCCTTTAATACACTGAAAATAAGCAGCAACCTTCTTTCTTTTCTCATTTTGAGCTGTTATCTCTGTTAGTTTCTTTTGATTTATTTCACTTTTTTTTTTTAATTGTCAGTGATTTTCTACACCTTTGGCTTTCATTCAGGCTTTCCTTTACTTTCTCTTTTTCATCTTTCCCATTTTGTTTCTAGCTCCATTGCTTTGCCTGGTTTCTGCTTTGCATCAACAGTGACAAAGAATGGACAAAGAATGTCTATGGTATTTTCTTTGCCTAAGACCACCAGGAGAAACTCCAGTCCCTCAGTATTTCTGACACGGTGTGCTTAGAAAGTGGAATGTGAAAAGCAACGTACTTGAAGGATACTTTTCAATGTCAGACCTGTAAACATCTGCATATCTAGAGGGTTAAGGATTTTAATTCCAAAGCAGAAACATTACTCACCCAAAAAGAAGAACAGATAATTACCTAACAGTATATATATTTCGTGGGGAATGCTTTGGAAACATTAGAAACCCACATCCATTGATTTTAGTCTTTGCTGCCTGGTATTGAAACCATGAATGTTAAAATTCTTATCCTAGCAATGATCTGAAAAGAGCCTAAAAAAAATCAACATGGTGAAGTTTATTGTCTCATTGAAAGCTCTAACATCTGAACGCTATTTTATTAGGCTCTGAGGGAACAGGAACCTTTGTAAGGTAGCTTAATAGATGTTTTCAATGCTTATTCACTTGTCCTCTTAAAATCAAGAAGAGGAAGAGGTTTTTTACTATCCTTTATGCTAGTAGTGATTGGAAATTTTTGGACAAAGTTAACAAAAAGAAATTAGATGTCTCAGTCCAGACACAGCCTTCTCTGAGACACCTCCAACGCTGATTTAGCTGTGAGGCAGAATAGCACTTAAAGCCAGACACCGTGGAGATATGAGGTCCTCACTTTTGGGGTAGTCTTCCTCAGTGATTTGCCCTAAAACCAGGGAGCTTATGAAATCCCTGCTGCAGTCCTGTAAACCTGATATCTTTGTAGAAATACATGTAGCCAGACTGCCAATTTCAATGCCTCTTGAGAGCTTCTAGTCTGCAGAAAATTCTGGCATAAAACATTTTCACACTAATTCACTCTTTTTCAAAAGAATAAGGATTTTTCCACAAACTGGAAGCATTGCCTTTTGTCTAAATTATCCTTAACACCACCTATTTGGAATTATAAGAAAAAAAAAATAGCAGCAGCAGATTGTTCTCATGCTATTCTTAACTATGAGATGATAATTATGTATATTCCCAGGATAAAAAAAAAACAAACTTCTTACATTCTAGACCTCCCCCTCCCTTTAATTTCCCACATTACCTAGATTAAATTGCATAAACTCTGTGTGCCTTAGATTAGCCTTCTGAAAAAGTATGGAACACCATGCTTTGAAATATTTTTATTAGTACCTAATGATGAAAGTATTATTTTAATGCTTAAAATTTGCTATTTCATTTTTTTTTTCCTTGCAAGGAAGGGAGAAGAAGGTGGGGGAGGGATTTTTTTTAATTGACAAGTATGGCAAGTCTTTCAGTGGAATCCTAATCTGAAATGCTGGTTCTCTAAAGGGATCACTAGCCCTTGTAAGCACTGCAGCAAGCCTAATTAAAGCAAATATTGAATCAGACAAGATTTACATGGATGTATAATATATTGCTTTTTGATTATTCAACAAGAAGTTCTACTAACCTTGTTTTCACTGACCTGTAAGAAAAAATACATTCCCTTTAGGTTTACTATATTGAAATCTCATAAGTCCTCATTTCTACACACAAATACCCAAGATTTCTCTTCCCTGAGAAATCCTTGTAATTTATGTAGAAAAAGGTGCCTTTCAAAGTCTGGATTGAAATATACAAGAAATAAAAAAATTGCTCTTACTTGAAAAATATCTTGGGCCCTAGTTATGATTCTGCCTATGCTCAGGTCAGCTATAAATGTTTTGACCGTGAATTCAGTGTAAATTATGTTTCAAGTTGAAAGTATGTCTGTCTTGTGATAATACCTGGGGTTTAGTTTGCCTGGTAGCTGAGGATAATCAAAGCCTTGTTTTGGATAGAATCAGAGAAACAATCCGTATTTTGTCACTGATGCTTCAGTGCAAATAAGCAAGTAGGACATGGAGGCAATACTATCTTTTGATTTTAAAGGGTATGCTTTAGAGCTGCCTGACACATTGTTTAACACCCATTCAGGAATGCAGTATTCTTTGCTTAACACTGAACATTCATTTCTGTCTGAATTGATCTGAATTCTTTCTTCAACCAAAGACTAACCTGTATCCCATTGTACCAGGCAGTTTCAGAGTGTGGATGTCTCTCCCAAATGGACGCTCTCCTTTAGAGCCTTATGCACCACCAAACAAAATAATCAGTGTCAGAGGTACAAGGCAATCGTTTTATCTAAAGCCACCCACGCCTCTTTTGTTTTCCTGAGAACATTGTGTGCTTTTTATTTTACATCCTCCTCTTCAGATCTGCAGATATGAAACTTTAAATGCAGGGTATTAAAAAAAAAAAACCATGAAAATTACAGAGCTTTGCAGTCAAGCACTATGTGTCTACAATTCTACAAGAGAAGAGTAGAGATAATTTTACATGTTACTTACAGACATCCATGTGATAAAAAGAAACATAATAACCTTTTCCACAAAAAAAAAGCAAAGATTGCTATCTGCATTTAATACCAAATACTAGAAAATGAAAAGTGCATTAGTTTCCATGAAATAGATAAACCTTTAAAATGAAGCTCTAAAGGGGTATTTCTATGAATAAAGGAAACTGTAAACTGAATATCAGAAAATGCTTCCTAGCTGTTAGACCTAGCATAGGTAGACACAAACAATGACACAACATGAACTCTAAACTTATGAGAAATGGATACTGTATTGGCAAACCAGCCAGAGGAACAATCCATAAGAAAATCCTCTAAAACCTAAGAAGAGTCCCCTCTGCGTCTAATTCTACAGTTATTTGATAAAAAAACTGGTACATTGCACCCTGCCATCACACCTTGCTCTTTTTGGGTTTAATAATAGATTGCAGTTAAAATTGTGGCTGCAAAACTCGCTTTTCCTTCAGTGGGTGAGAAATTCCCCCTCTGGTACAAAGGTATTCCTCGTGTAGGATATAGCTGGCCTTATATCTAGCCTGCTCAGAAATAAAAATGAGTAGCTTTTCTCTCTGTAAATGTCAGGTTTATTATAAGCATAATATATTATTATTAATTGGTTTCCAATAGCACTTAGAAGTTCCAGCAGAGACTGAAACGCAAAGGAAGAGAGATTCTTTGTCCCAGAGATCTGACAGGATGGAGATAAAAAGGGAAACAAAGAAAGAGATTTGTCTAAGACTGAAATCAGTGAATGAGCTTGGACGAGACACTAGGTGTCCTGATCCCCATGGATTTTCTGCAATCCACCACCTTTTTGTAGAAGCATTTTGTGCCACCAAACTGTGAAGCACAGACACTGAAGCAAGGTCTAGAGTTCTGGAGAATAAATTTACACAGAGTTTGGGAAACATATACTAAAATGTACACACATTCAAAGGCAGATGTAATAGAAGTACATTTATTTAAACTCCCACATACATTTAGGTTGACATAAGACACATACAATATACAACACCTCAGCAGAATAGTTAACATCACATAGATATATGTATAGCATTGTCGTGGTTTAACCTCAGTCGGCAACTAAGCACCACGCAGCCGCTCGCTCACTTCCCCCCACCCGGTGGGATGGGGGAGAGAATTGGAAGAGCACAAGTGAGAAAAACTCGTGGGTTGAGATAAAAACAGTTTAATAATTGAAATCAAATGATAATAATAATATGATAATAATAATAATACACAAAGCAAGTGATGCACAGTACAATTGCTCACCACCCGCCGACCGATGCCCAGCCAGTCCCCAAGCAGCGGCCCCCCCGGCCAGCTTTCCCCAGT
>NW_008824544.1:1301465-1302434 GCF_000699105.1 Pygoscelis adeliae | reverse complement strand
TTGCTGGTGTCGGAGTGGTCGCAGAGCATGTTGCCGGGGTCTGAGTGGCCGCAGTGCATGTCGTTTTACTATCGGATCCAGAGACCTTCTCTTCCCTTTGAGGGTACTGAATGGTGTTGAACAGGGCTCGGTAGGCATGGGCCAGGCCCCAGCACGTTGCAATGATCTGCATCTCTCTGGAGTTGCCAGGGTGACAGCATACTTTGTCCAAATATTCTACTAACCCTTCAGGATTCTGCACTTGCTCAGGGGTGAAGTTCCAAAACACTGGGGGTGCCCATTGGCCTAGGTACTTGCCCATCTTGTCCCACACACCCTGCCACTCATAACTATTCAGCCTTGGGGCAGATCTCTGGATGATATTCTTAAATTGCTTACCAACTTTAGACAAAACCGAAACAATATTCCCAAGAAGTACCAATAGAAGTATCTTAACCACCCAAGGCTGTTCAAAATACTGAAAAGTTACTGTAATGAAGGAGGAAACATCATAGAAGAAGGTAGTGACACTGCCATTCTGTATTTCCTCCGTAAAAAAACTCTCAGAAAAGTTACTGTAATTGCTAGTTGTCTCCACGAAATGGTATCCGTGGTACAGTAACGGATTCATTGCGAAACTTACATACCACACTAATGTCAAGGTCAATGTTCTAAAAACAAACCTCACAAGCGAGACATCACTAATCACTGCAGACCACAGCAAACTGCAAAAACCAACACCAATCTTTAACATGTACAGCAAAAAAAAGAGCACGATGCAGATTATATAAATCAATATCGAGAACAGAGAAACCAACAGTGTGACCCACCACTATTAACAGATATAAGTCCCTTAATATGCTCTGGTTAATCAGTTATTATCTCAAACCCTTCATGCCCCACGTTGGGCGCCAAAAAGGACTGTCGTGGTTTAACCTCAGTCGGCAACTAAGCACCACGCAGCCGCTCGCTCACTTCCCCCCACCCGGT
>NW_008824544.1:1292426-1301316 GCF_000699105.1 Pygoscelis adeliae | reverse complement strand
CCGACCGATGCCCAGCCAGTCCCTGAGCAGCGGCCCCCCAGCCAGCTTCCCCCAGTTTATGTACTGAGCATGACATCACATGGTATGGAATGTCCCTTTGGCCAGTTTGGCTGTGCCCCCTCCCAGCTTCTTGTGCACCTCCAGCCTTCTCAGTCGGTAGAGCATGGGAAGCTGAAAAGTCCTTGACTAGTGTAAGCACTGCTCAGCAACAACTAAAACATCAGTGTGTTATCAACATTGTTCTCATCCTAAATCCAAAACACAGCACTGTACCAGCTACTAGGAAGGAAATTAACTCTATCCCTGCCGAAAGATACAATTGGCTGTGTAGCTTTTCCATGGAAAAAGAACTGGGTTTTACAGGGTCTCAAAACGGGCCAGTGCTATACTGGGAAATAAGGAAGAGCATAACCTGCAAGACACAGAAGGATTCAGTTGCCTAAACGTAGGCAGGTAGTGCCGTTTTAGACACCCTGGGATACCGGAGACCTCTGTATGGGATAGATAGATGACACAGAGGAGCTTTATGAGACTCATCCCTTTCTGAAGAGGTATTGCACAACTAAAAGCAATTACCTTTGGAATCACTGTTCCAGAATTCGTGTCACCGTATTCTGGCATCTACAAGATGAGCTGTCTACACACCTACTGTACACAAATGAGTCTTCCTCAATACAGATGTTAGAGTTTAGGATGCAATTCATCTGGCCAAAAGCAAGCATCCACTTTGTAATGAAACAATTTGTGCCCTGAACACTGCTGATTTTAAGGAGGTGATGAGCTGTAGACATCTACATCATAGAAACTGGAATGAAGTTCCAGTGAAGATGAAATCCTACCCAGTGTCCACGTTTTGCTGATAGGGCTTGGGTCAGGCTAGAGAACCTTCAGAAGAATAAGGAAATGTGGTCTATGAGAAATGAGTGAAAGAAATTAATAACCTGATGTGGGAATGGTAGCAGTCTTCACATACAGAAGTGACTGCTGCAGTGTGAAGGGGAGCAATCTGTTCCTCAGAGCAGTGCCAGAAAGGATTAGAAATAATGGGTTTCAATCAAAGCAAAGACATTAGGGGGGAAAAAAACAAACAAACAACCAACCCCCCTTTTGAACAGTGTGGATAGGGAAACATCGAGCAGACTGTCTGGGAAGCTGTGATGACTCCATCACTGGAAATCTATGAGAAAACCTTAAACAAGCATCTGTCAGGACTAACACATCTGCTGTTGATGCCTCTTAGGGCAGGGGGATAGATGAGATAGCCTCTGAGATCCCTCCCAACCATATGAGTCTATGACACAGAAATGAATAATTCACTTTTTATCTTTGCAGAGATGTGGAAATAAATAATAACTGAAAGTCTAATCTTAGCAAAACTCAGAAGACAGGAAAAACCCATATAAATCATTGGTAATCCTGTAAGATAATTTATACTGCATTGCAAAAGTGCTCAGCACCTATACAGTTAGGCAGCTTTTCATAATACCTCAACTACAATTCAAATGTCAAGTGAAAACAGACTTGCCAAGTCTACCAACCAACAGTTTAGAGATTTTCTAGGTGAACTCCCACACAAATTTTGAAAAACAGAGCAAGTAAGGTGGAGGAATAGTCCCTTCTAACCCGTAATGTGTCAGATCTTTGACTGTACATAATCCATCATTGTGACAAAGACAACGTTCAATTAATTTACAGTCAGTTTTATTGCTGAATCAACTTACTGCATAGTCTGTGCTACAATTTAGCATAGCCAGGTGCCCATACATAGGAAAGAAATGGATATTCAAAGTATCCTTCCCCCAAAATAGCCCATGTTAGTTACTAGCATCAGTATTATTTACTCTGGGAGCACGCATTTGAACAAAACAGGAGCTGTATGCAACAGATAAAAACAGATTAAAAACATTTGTTTTAAAAAGGTTAAACTCTGTATGAATAATTTATTTAAAATGCTCCATGTAATTAGCAATACAGGAATTATTTGGTAATAACTAAACCATTACTGTGCACTTTCTGAATTAACATAACAGCCTCTACTGTCAATCTATGAAAATGGTATAAGAACAACAGTTTCTAGATAACTGCTTTCGCATAGGCAGCTTTGGCGCTTCTGAAACTATTTTGGCTAGATTAACAGCACCAGGTGCCCTAGATATGAATACTATTTTTAATTTGTTTTAATATTTCTTTCACTGATTAGTATCAGTGTCAACCTCTGTCCTGAATTGTTTGAACTACAATACTTGTGCCTAAAGCTTCACAGTTACTTTTCCTGCAGTGTCGGTAAAATAATGCATCCTGTCTTATCCCCATTTATCTCAGGTTCTGAAATGGTCTTAGTATGAAATACTCATCATTTAAGAGCTTCTTTCTCTGGTGGACTTCACCCTTGTGTTTATGTGGCTTTCATCATGGTACCCCACTAGAGGCACTGTTTGTTCTTTTCTTCCACCTTCATTCAGTGTGGCTGTGGGTTAAGGTGTTAACATAAACATTTGGCTTGTTTCCTTTGCTCCCATCTATGCTTCACAGGGTGTACAGAAGACCAGGGAGGTGAACGAGGGGTAAGGACAGAGTACTGGTCCGAAACTTTGGACCAAAATTTCTCAAGAAACAACAAGTGGCAAAAGCTGAACTAAGGTCCAAGCCAAATTCTCTTTTAAACACGTTCAAATAAAGCTTCTAATTCCAGAAGCACAGACTTTTGCCGATTCCTGAAATGTCACTGGATTACGAATACAGAAATTTCCAGATATTGTTTTTCCACCTCTCCTTCTTTTGTACTCCAGCTCAGGCTTCACCAAACTTATCTGAAGCTGATTGTCTCAACACCACTGAAATCCTTTGTTATTTGGGTGCATGAAGGGGCCTCGGGGAGAGTTTGCAAGTTTCTAAATCTCAGATCTGTGGAAATACACCAATGCCTAACTCTTGATCTTGTGTTTCAGAGTAGCCTTATCTGGTATGATATGTGGTTTGGAGATGTTGGATCAATGTCACACAATGAATTTAAAGTGCTCTGCTTTATGGTGGAGAGGTCTAGACACTAACATTGATGTATCAAAGGAAGAAATCTGAGTTAAAGGAACACATGGGAGAAAGGGGAAGGCAGGAAGGGAATCATCCAACATGCAGCATAAAAAAGAGTGAGAGGTGGCAGGGCAAAACCCCGACAGCTGAACACTGGACTTATGGCTGGACACTAGCATGAGACAGAGAAGATACATAAAATACAGTTTTACTGTCTAACTGTGGTAAAGCTGCCTGGATGACAAAGGCCAGTTTCTTAACAGCTTCTCTGATTTTGATGTCTAGTGTAACATAGAGGATTAGGCATTGGTATGAGATGTGGAAAAAAACCTTTCCAAATCAGGCAGAATGGGGATCGAAACCTGACTTTTCCTCTTCGCAACCTTTTATCCAAGATGTGATGTCAACAAAACAGGGATCAGTTGCTATCTGTCTACTAAGGTGCCATAAACCAAAAGTGCCCACATAGACACTTCTGAGCAGCTGTGTACTTTGCTTTTCCATTGTCTGTAAACTGAAAGCCTTTTGTCCTTGTTGCTTGCTTTCTCTTTTCTCCTCCGAAGTACTGCAAATCTGTAAAACCCACTTAAGGAAAACTTAACAGGTAGATCTCTGCAAAGATTTAGGATCAACTAGCCTGTGCATTTTACCAAATTTATTTAGGAGCTCCTTTGGTATCATCCATTTCTCACTGGCAAGCAACCCTGAAGAACGCTTTCCAAATATATATGAGTTTGCTGTTTGGATGCTCAGCTGAAACCATGAACTTATTTTCAAAAGTAATGAGTACCTACACAGGCCAGGCCTGCTGATTCCAGATGGCTGAAGACCTTTGATGGTCTTTGAAAGTGCAGGACATAATAACCCACTGAACATCCCAAAAGGAGGCAGCCAACATTGGTGAACATCACTGAAAATGTCTTTAATTTCTCCCAATTTCTAAAATTCATACCAATGACTTACTGCTCTTGGGGGGACGTGTATTCATGAGCCTAAATTTGAAAATGTAAAGAACTGCAGACAGCTATGCTAAAAGAGGACCGAGGAAGACACAGCAGAGTTCTCCTCTGGAAACATGCAGTGTTATTGTGCATTGTATCTTGCTGTCAGCTTTACATTTCAGAACTGAGCATGACACCCTGAGCATGCCTGCTAAACCAAATGTGAATAAAAATTCATATTACAGCAGTTCTGTTACCAGGAAACCTCTATTAACGATGTCCAATTTTTCTCCCATATACATATCCCATGCTTAAGTGTGTTGCAGTCTGTATTATTTCTGCGTGTGTTTGTGTGCCTGCTAAGATTTATAGTGTATAACCATTCAATTGACACTGCATTGGAAAAGAAAGCTCTGCAAATACAATGAATGTACATAAAAATCTCTCCTCTAAGAAAGCAGAGGAAACTTCTTTTTACAATATATTGTATGCAAAGCAGATGCTGATGCTGCTTTGAATGTTTCATGGGGTTTTTGATAGCATCTAATTTGCCTGTACTATTTACAGCATCAGTAAAAAAGGTTCTTCATTTTACAAATGGAAAAATGTCAGAGAACTAAGTCGTATGTTTGAGATAGCAAGGAATTCTGTAAGTTCGGTCCCCTTTGTACTTTCAGGGAAATGCAATGAAAAAAAACTAAGAAAAGAAAAATCAGGTCCACAGACTTCTTGTAATCACCTTTTCAGATCATCTTAGCTTTTCAGCCAGTGATGTACATAAATTTGATTTATAATGTGGGAAGGAGACTTTTGGAAAGAGCTTCAGCCTAATTTCCTCCTTATGGCCACTCCTGTCTGGGCCCTTGAGTATTTTTCTGTCTTGAGGGAATTCTGTCATGTACTAAACATCCTGTTGAGTTTAGTGCAAGTAAAAGGACATTCATAGCCCTTTGATAGATTAGGGTCTTTACATTGGTTGCATCTAGATCAGAGGTAGACTTCAGGGGCATGTCATAAGTATAATTGTGCCTATGTATGTATCTCCCCCAAAATACCTCATTATACCTCTCCCTTCAATATAACTCAGCTGGAATGACTTTCCACATTCTGTGTTAAAAAGGCTTTTTTTTCAGATGATATATTCATTGTTAGTAGATGCAATAAACATTATAAGAGTAGATTGTGGAGAATTGTCAGATGTAACCTGTGGTTAAAATATTACCTATTTATTAATTTAAGAATCTGTGGGGGGGGGGGGGGGGGGGGGAGAAATTTCAGCCCTTCCTGCTAAGTGTTCAGTATAAGAAACATGAAAAATTGTCTCAATACAAGTCACACATGAGAAATGTTAAAAGTCTGTCTACTGAGAAGCTGATCAGAAGTACTAAGTGAAATTATCATTTCTTGCACTTCTAATTAATTTGATTCTCCAGGAATACGTCCAGGTACCTGCAGCTTCCTTTAAACCCTTCTGTTGTACTATATCTAAGGTATCTATGTTTCCATACTTTGCTCACATTGGATAGGTATGAAAGCACATTATATATACTTTGCTTTTAAGAAGCTTCATGTTTACCCAGTATAAAGTGAATACAGTAATCTGTAGATCAAGACTCGTAGCATGATTTCAATGTCTAGGTTCTAGGTTTGTACTCAGAAAAAAAATTCAGATACAACTGATAATGGATTATTTTCTAACAAGCATAATTTTGTTCTAAATATTAAAGTACGTTACCTACAGTGACAAACCCCCCAAACTACCATGCTTCATCATGCAAGAACATCTCACTCTTTGCTTACGACTTCCACTTGTACTGTTAGTTTTCCAACTGTTGAAACAGAAATTCTGTTTTGGTAACAGCTTGTTGAGAGAACTCCATGTTTTCCCAGTATGTACTTGAAGAAGATTAATGAGTCTTACTAACATGCCAAGTCAATCTGTTCCCTTCTGTCAATCAACTCCCATAGAACAAGTATGTCTGTCTCACTGGCTATATTTTCATGCAGATACACTGCAAAAGTTTAATTAAAGCACTAACCACAACTGATCATGAAATACATTCTAGAGCACTATTTCAGAAATAATTGGATAGGTATTAGGTAAGCTTTTTTATGAAGAAGCGTTCCTTCAAGGGGTCAGTGAGGATGAAGGAAAGGATAAACAATATGAATAATTTGACAGAATAATTCTTATGATTGAATTTTGATTTCTGTTCTCAGTTGGTTCAGCCTATTTTTAAAAATGATATCTACTTGCAACATCCTACTTGCCTATTGTCCAAGAATAAATAATTTACATTTAAAAGGAAGTACAGTATCACTCTTACCTTGCTGGCTAGGGGAAGAGGAGAAGAAATTTTGTAAATAGGAAAAGCAGATGACAATTTTTGCAAGACTGACTTTTCATGTCAGCAAGCAATAAGGTATCAGCTTATTCCATTATATCAAATTTTAAAGAAAGAAATTAAGAAACAAGATGGGGATTTCTCATTCCCTTGAATTCCACGGAGTTCCAGTGTGTGCTAGTCACTGCCATCACTGGTGCAAGTGGAAAATTGTGGGGTGGTATAGTGCTATCTACCCTACAGTGCATACACCCTGAAAAACTGTAGACTTCAGCTCTCAACCAGCTAAATTTGCCATGTTACATGTTAACTATGAGTGAACCAGAGCACAGATGAATTAGCCAGCACAGTCAGATCTGACACTGGAGGGAGCAGTCCTTTGAGAAGGCAGTAATAGGAGTCAGGGGGATACTCAAGGGGAAGTCAGTCATGGTAGGGGAAAAAAATGAGAGACTAGAGTAGAGGCAAAGAGAAAGAAGATGAAAGTTCATCTGTGGAAGACTGAGTACTACTTACAGAGGACAAGAACCTGAAAGTCTGAAAACCTTTTCTACTTTCATTACTCAAGTTTCGCAGTGATTAAGTGCTGTCCTCAAAACGTAAAAATAGAAAAAATACATAGGATTTAAAAAAATGTAAAGATATATATGTATATGTCTTGAATAGAGTGTTAACAACTGTAATTCCTCTTGTTCACTGAAGTAGGACAGCTTCTAATCTGTTTTCTAGTTAGCAGGGAGGTCCAAAGGGAACGAAAATTCAGTAGGACCCAGAAAAATAGAGAGAGTTAAAGCACTGCAGACAAATTTAACAGCTGAAACACATTTATTTTTTTCACAAACAGTAAATGTTAGTCAATTAACTTAATATGAGAACATTAAGAACAAGGAATGATTATGCTTGCAGAGGTATTACATCATTGAGGGAAAAATAACAAGTGTTGCATGGCCTGTTTCAGAGAACATACACGTGATCCCTACCCATCACAGTTATTGAAAGAGGAGTCACAGTACCCCAGCTTTTCTAGTGATTGAAGGTGTAGCCCAAAATATTGAATAAAGTTTAAGTGGACAAGATTTCTGCAGGGTCATGGGGCTTTGTTCCCTACCACGCTGCGTGCTTGCTGGTAGCAGCTCTGGCATTGTCCAGCACTTAAAAAGAGAGATCCCTTAAGAGTTGCCTTTCTGGATCTTTTTTTGTCCTACATTCATAGGCCAAGATCTTCTGGTAGAGCCCAGCTTGTTCTCAGCTGACTTTAGGTTGATCCTCACAGTCCTTCTGGACCTCACTTCAGTCCTTTAGTTGTCTTGCAGTTTCATGCCATGTCATCTGCTCTTGGTCCCCTTGAACAGGTAGAATTTTTTTGTAAATTGCATGGTGAAAGCATCCTGGATCAATGTCTCTCCTTTATATATGTCTGTGAGAAAAAAAAAAAAAAAACACAACAAAAAAACAACTATGTCATT
Source organism: Pygoscelis adeliae (assembly GCF_000699105.1). Taxonomy (NCBI): domain Eukaryota; kingdom Metazoa; phylum Chordata; class Aves; order Sphenisciformes; family Spheniscidae; genus Pygoscelis; species Pygoscelis adeliae. The sequence goes on along the minus strand of NW_008824544.1, from coordinate 1,293,534 downwards.
GCTTTGCATGATCAGGAAGACAGAAGATAATAAACCACATCCATACCCAGACATGGACTATTGAGGCCTCTACCCACAGGTCAAATTTTGTAACTTTGCATCTGGAGCCCAAACCTGATTGTGTTACCTTGGAGCTCATACAAAGAACAGATCGCCAGAAAACTACAGGTGAATGTCTGAGAGTCTAGTAGAAATGGTCAAGAACCTTTTGCATTTTTGTAATCTATAGGTTATGCTATTGCAGATGGAGCAGAGACTGGTGGAGTGAAATGGGATAAGCTCCTACTAGACCTTGTTCACTGTTTTGGGAATGTCAGCAGAAGATGGAATTTGATGGGCTGGGTGAGGTACATGAGTGGAGTCTAGACAGAGGGTCGAGAAAATGGGGTGAAAAAGAGCTGCTGCTGCTATGTATCACTGGGTAATGATCTAATTCTACAGTTAATTTACTTCATGGTCTTTGGGAACCTAGGTTTCCCTCTTTTAGGATCTCTGGCGGGCAGAACCAGCTGACCCAGCTCAGACATACATTTGGTGTTAGGAGAGGGAGAGACAGGAGGACACCGCAGGCTGAGGTTATCTACTCAGGTCAGAGGTGACCAGACTTTTTCCAGGTGCAAACACTGTAGTGTGTGGGGCTGGCAAAGTTGGACAATAAAATTTGTGGTCATGACACAACTGCTTGCTTGGAGAACTTCCATCTGGCTATGTTTACGCACCTCTGCTGTCTAATTAAAGGGAGTTTCTGGGTTTATGTAGTTAGAGGTCCAGAGCAAGTTGGGGAGGGCATCAGTTCCTGAAGTGATGGTGGGAAGTTTTAAGACAAAAAGGAACCCTGACATGCTGTTGTTGCAGTTGTCATGCCCAGAGTGCCACATACATCATCTGGTCCCTTGGCAGGATCCATGTGCCCCCCACTCACATGCCCCCTCTCCATGTCCCGTCCACCAGAAATGTACTCACCAGAAGCCAGCTCTTGGACTGTGGAAGGGGTCTGGCTGTGCCTGGAGAGATCTGGGAAGATCATGTCTTGGACGATGCCACCAGGTCTGAGTTTGAAAATGGGCTGAGCCTGAGGTGTGGCGAGGACCCCTTGCCGAGGTGGCCC
>NW_008824544.1:1290340-1292388 GCF_000699105.1 Pygoscelis adeliae | reverse complement strand
TGATGGACACTCAGCTCTGTCTTGCTGAAAACAGTCTGTGAACACTGAATCATTCCCTGGTGACCTACCATCCATGTATCTTGTGAAAATCACCTTAAAAAGGAAAAATGCATCTCACAGTCCTAATCATCTCAGTCCTTCCTCTAAGGGAATATCTTTCTTTACCTTTTGTTTCAGAACGGAGCATTGCTCTGTTGACACAAGCCTCAGCCTCAGCCTGGCTTCTCAAAGTAGTGTTTCGTTTTTCAGAGAGTTTTTCCATAGGTCTTCTCAGACAGAAACCTACACCATGGTTCTGTCTAAGGGAATTAGTCCTCAGTCCTTCCCCGTGAGCTGCTGTAGCAATAACAGTGGGTGGAGAGTTCCTTCACAATTATGTTTCTTTTGTAGAGGCCTGCTAAAAGTAGATATTTCTTGGGATGAGGGGACTGACAGGGCAAGAGAATTCATGATGATGCCGTTACATCTACAGGACATGTAAAGACAGAACTTTAGCATAATGACCCCACCATGAAAAACATTTCCTCCCAACTTGCCTACCTAGCCTACTGCGGGCTTAAGCTGGGAAGCAAGCAACTGGGGAGTCTGGACTCTAGTGCAGGTTTAAACCTAAATATATATGATGGCATATACATTATTTATGTTACTTGAGAGCCTGGTGGCATGTATCCATGGGGAACAAGAAAGGGTTGTCTCCTCAGATGTTCCATGCGTCAGGGATGCAGAGCAGAGGGCTGCCATAGGAAACCTTAGAAGAAGCTGCAGAGTCCACGGCAATCTGCTGAATCCAGCAAGAGAGCAGTTTCTCTCATCTGAGGTTCCCAGGACTAAGTGGACTAGAAGAGCTCTCTATAATCTCTCCAAGGTTATATTTTGCTTTGTTTCCTTTAATATTAGAAGCTAAACATGCTCCTGTTAGTGTAGAATGACATTTCAAGATTTTATTAAGTAGGTCTAAGTATGCACTGAAATTTTAAGTAGGATGTCCTGAGAGAAGCCTTAGGAAGGTTTTTTGGTTTGGGTTTTTTTTTGTTTGTTTGTTTGTTTATTTTTTTAATATCTTTGATGCTTTAAACTGGAGCTTTTACTGGCAAACACAGGAAATGAAAGGTTCTTACTCATAAGAATGCCTGAGGCAAAGAGCATTAGAAATACCATATACATTAATAAAGAGTTGATAATTTAATTGTAGTTTTGGATAACTGCAGAAGCCCAGCACATGCCTACATAAACTGCCTGTTTGCGTGGCACTGTGTAGTTAGGATATGTCTAGATATCTGGTACGCAAGCTTAATGTATGAACTGTTCTTTAAGTTGCTGATTAGATCCTTAGGCAGGTTTTAGTGAATTAATAGGACTTGTTGATTGGTAAAAAAAAATCATGAATCCTAGTTTGCACAGTAGTGTCTAACATAAATATTTGCCTTAAAGGTAGTAAGTTTTAAATGAGTGAGTTAAAACCCATAAGATATAAAGTATAACATGAACAAAATTAGCAAATCTAATTTAGCATTAAAACACTTCTCAGAAAATTAACCCTCATCTATGCTCACACTATTTAACAAGGGGAGGCCAGGTGTTTTTCAGCCATACAACAGGTTATAACAGAAGAAATACCAACCTCTCATCCCAAAACTGGTTCCCATTCTTCTTGAAAGACACTTTCTTTATAATCAAGTGAGATCAATACCTTGATTTATCAGAATGACACATTTAAACAAAGCACAAAACTCTGCGATAGAGGTTAATGAAGACTGAGTGCTCAGGGAATTTTTAACAATTCATTTTTATTTAGCGAAGTGAGAGAGGTCGTGATTAATTCTAGCTTTTCCTTCTCTGTCTTGTAACAGATCAAGTATATGAAAGTGACCCAGAGTTACTTGTTCTACTTAAAAAAAAAAAGGCAGAACAAAACCAGATATATTCTCTATTAGCCTTACTGCATGATAAACAAGAAAAAAGAATTCAGATGTGGCAGGTGCAAACTTACTGCTGCTTTTCTGTGAAATTTAAAGACAAGTCTTTAGGAAAGGCCATTAAATATATAT
>NW_008824544.1:1248741-1290125 GCF_000699105.1 Pygoscelis adeliae | reverse complement strand
CACTCAGAAAAAAATTACATGTCTGCTTAAGATTCTTCCCCAGCAGTATTAGAATCTGTCCAGTAAAATGATACGAACTAAATTTGCCATAGTATTAATTTACATTGGCATTAATGAGAACACAAGTTTTAAATCACAGACATAGAAGTACTATTGTGCATCCAGCTTATTTCGTCTCCACTCAGGGTGATAAGGCATTCTCTAGACAATTGTAATTATGAGTAATTTGTAAAAGTAATAAGAACTGCTTTTTATTACAGGCAATAAAAATCAATTCTTCATTCAATTATCTTTCCTGGCTATGATATGATAGCTGCCCTGAGTGAGTGCAACAGGAAAAAAGCTGAGCTAAGTTCTAAGGACAAGAACTACTAAAGAAAGAGACAGCAGCATTTAAAAAAAAAAAAAAAAAAGCTACCAAAATTTCATCTCCATTTCAACTTCTTGTCATAAAAACATGGTAATAAATGCCTGGTGCTATTGCTATCATCCTTTTTCTTTAAGACCTAAACTTCATATATATTCACGTAAATTTAAGCCTACCAATTTCATTGATTCAGTGGGATAATTCTTGTGGTTAAGGTGAAGCACAAATGTAAATCTTTGTAGAAACAGGGTGATGGTGAAGAAAAACATTTTGCACGTGATTAGCTTCCATGCAATAAAACTTATTGAAATCAAAGGTAAACATTAGTTCCAATTTTAACATGAATTAGAGCTTAAAATCACAGATACCTTCTATTTAATAATACATGCTTTTCATGCTTCAAGGAAAGGTGTTTATTTTGAATAGAGGCAGTATTAGAGAGAGATTTTGGACAAAGAGGAAAGTATCTGGGGACAAATCCCTGTTTTTGATTTGTATGTTTCTTTTTAATGTCAAACTTTTCTGTTCAATTAGAGGGGTCTGGCAACCAAGTCAAACAAGTAAACCTGTCTAAAAAGCATATTTGGAACTTTTTCATACATTTTTTGTTCCAGGGAACTGAAACTGAGGAGCAAGGGTGGCAAATTTCATTTTGGAGGTGGGACCTGATTTTTGTTTATCATCTTAGTCTCCTCGCCAATCCGAGGGAAAGATGGGTAAAGAAATGCAGGACCATAAAGATATTCAAGCACATGAGTCTGATTAAGTGACTTGCTATGGTAATACTCATTTCCTCATCTGCCAAAGATGTGAGATTTTCACGGAAGTGATAAATTGAGCCTCCACTGCAGAGGGGATTTGAGGATGGGCCACTTTACCCCACTACCTTCAATCTCCCTTCTTAATAAGGAGAAGACATTGCAGGTTTGATTGAATTTTGATTCAGAACAATAAAAATGAACCTCACTGAGTCTACATAAAGTGAACCACCCTGTGAAGACTGTTTAATGGGCAAACTATTCAAGGATTAGAGAAATCTAAAAGGTTATAGGGGAGACCATTTTTTACAACCTCACTAGCATAACGCATCACTACTAAGATAGCAACAGATGTCAGCTGAAATCAGAAGCCATTTGTGGAGCATTTTATTTAAAAAAATCCATATAAAATATACACTCTGGATCATCTTCTTTTCTTCAGCCTTTCTCAAATCTTCATCTTCTTACTTGTCTAATATCGCCTTTTCTTTTAAATTGCATGCATTTTAGAAATTTCCCTTCTTCTCTTGAGTTCTGTATATCAATTAATTAGAAGGGATAAAAAGACCAATAAGAAATCTTCTGATTAATATTTATTATAAACTTTCTAGTTTGTGAATATTTGGGAAGAATGAGTTTTATGACATCATGGTAACCTCAAATTTGTAGTCAAGATTTCAGATCCTCCTCTGAAAAGAGCTGTGCTAATTAGCAACTTGTACCTGTAGTGACAGAAACAGAGCTACATGTTTCATAGGCAGAAGTTACAAATTTCTTATTTTTCAAAGTTGATGGAGAGGCAAGAGGATAAATCTTTTCCTATTCAGCTGGGGATTTTAAGGTACCTTGAGGAAAGTGATCCACCAGAGAAATCAATTTCTTCCACCATTCCAGTTCTACATGAATCAATATCATTGAGTAAGGCTTCACTCTTGCCAGTTAATAACACATTTGAATGAACTGACAGCATATCAATATGTTGGCAGCTTTGAGACATACCCTTTTAGAAAACTCATATAGCACTTATGTTCATTAAAACAATTAGCCAAATCCATAAAATACTGTCTCATATTTATATATGTAGATGGTATATCTTGGGAATTGATTCTTTTTAGTGATAGCTATTTTGCTTTTCCAAGAGCTTCCCATTTCTTCCCATTCTAAATGGCTTATGTTATTTTAGTCCAGAGTGATATACAATTAATTTTTAAAAGTTCGTCCTGGTTTTCCGCAAGGTTAACATGAATATATTTAAATCAGTTATATTTAGGAAGAATTCTACAGTCTTGGGAAAGCAGATGCCTAACACCTCTGGTTTACCATACTAATTTTATATCAGGCAATTAAGCCCAATCTACCTTTTCCATGCTACTTTTTTCCAAGGAGTAAAGTGGGTCTTGTTCAAAAAGCTACACATCATCTGCATGAAGAACAGCATCATGTTTTCCCCCTTGTTCACCCTTTAATCCTTTCAGTCAGAGGACTCTCTGTGTGTCAGTCAGCGTGTCCAGAGAAGGGCAACGAGGCTGGTGAGGGGTCTGGAGAACAAGTCTGATGAGGAGCGGCTGAGGGAGCTGGGGTTGTTTAGCCTGGAGAAAAGGAGGCTGAGGGGAGACCTCATCGCTCTCTACAACTACCTGAAAGGAGGCTGTAGCGAGGTGGGTGTCGGTCTCTTCTCCCAAGTAACTGGCGATAGGACGAGAGGAAATGGCCTCAAGTTGCACCAGGGGAGGTTTAGATTGGATGTGAGGAAAAATTTCTTTACTGAAAGAGTGGTTAAAGATTGGACCAGGCTGCCCAGGGAAGTGGTTGAGTCACCATCCCTGGAGGTATTTAAAAGACGGGTAGATGAGGCGCTTAGGGACATGGTTTAGTGGGCATGGTGGTGTTGGGTTGACGGTTGGACTCGATGATCTTAGAGGTCTCTTCCAACCTTAATGATTCTATGATTCTATGATTCTACTGATGTATGGTGACCCGGGGGTGAGCACTAAGGTGACATTATGCACCCAGAGCACCTGCTCTGCTGCTGTGGTCAGACTTTGCTCTGCTCAGCATAACTCCTCTGAAGAAGCTCCATTTCCTATTGAAGAAGCTTAAGGATAACTGTAGAGAGCAGAAATGTAAGTCTCCAGACTACCTCCAGAAATTCAGATATTGACTACAGTACTTATACAGCATTGCCATGCTGTTTTGACGAAAGGTTTTTGTTTGATTGGTTTTAATTTCAAGAGACAATAAGATACATTGGACCCTAGCCTATATACTTAAATTCTTTTTTTGCTTATTTGTTTTAGAATATAATTCTCCTGCCAACTTCAATACTTACTATATTTCAAAGTATCATCACCAGTAATACCAAATACATTGATTAAAATTTCCTATAGATATCACCTCATGATATTAAAAAAAAATGAAACTCCAGGTTACTTTCTAGCATCCTTTTTACATCTAGGTTATTTCTTTTGGTTACCTTGTACCCATTTATACATTCTAGATCTAAAATTAACTTTGAACCAGCCTGTCTAGGTTTGATGTCTGTCCTTGAGTTTTTCCTTATGCTTTCCACAAGCCAGTTTCCCAAAAATGTGAATTCTCAAGCAGCTTTTAGCGTTACACCCGTTTGGCTTTCCTGAGAGTATAAGAATTCAGTCTAGCTCTCCAATGGATTCAGATGGATTGCTCTCTGGCAAAGCTCCATGGAAGTAGTTTAAAGATCAGCATTTTCACAGAAGCATAGAATCATAGAATCATTAAGGTTGGAAGAGACCGCTAAGATCATCGAGTCCAACCGTCAACCCAACACCACCATGCCCACTAAACCATGTCCCTAAGCGCCTCATCTACCCGTCTTTTAAATACCTCCAGGGATGGTGACTCAACCACTTCCCTGGGCAGCCTGGTCCAATGTTTAACCACTTTTTCAGTAAAGAAATTTTTCCTCACATCCAATCTAAACCTCCCCTGGCACAACTTGAAGCCATTTCCTCTCGTCCTAAACTATCGTCCTAACTATTGTTTCCTCTCATCCTAACTATCATAGAATAGTTTGGGTTGGAAGGGACCTTCAAAGGTCATCTAGTCAAACCCCCCTGCCATGGGCAGGGAAATCTTCAACTAGATCAGGTTACTCAGCAATTTTTATAGCAATTATCTCTCTCCCTCCTCATAACAGACAAGGGAATGAAACTACAGGTCCTACATAAACAGCCATGAAGAAACAGTAGAGACAAAGGCCACTAACAGCTAGACTAAAAAAACTTGAAAGAAAAACTCTGGCTTGAACAGCACAGCTTCCTACACAGCTTCTAGCATAAAATGCTACCTCTTTGTGTGAGACTCATTCAAACAAATGTAGATATCTACAACACAGGCATCTAACGTGAACAAGCAGTCTAGACTCTCAGTTTAGTCAAAGGTGAAAATAGATGCTTCACAGAAACAATTAATCTCATCCTGCAGTATATACCTAAAATAGATCATACCCTAAAAATGCCTGTTTTCCTCTACTGACTATAAAGGAGAACCTAGTATGACTAGCTGGAATGGAGATCTCTACACTGTAGTTCTGTAAATTTGGGTAAGATGAACCCTACTGTGGGTGCCTGTTTCCTAGTAAGTTCAGACACTTGGGGATTTAAATGCAACCTTTGCTTGGTTTTATGATGTTCTGTCATTCATGATCTAAAAGATAAATGTAAAAGGGAAAGCCCATCTGTATTTACCATTTCCTGCTTTAGCAGAAGCTTTAATTCCTGCCTTGTCTTTAAAGCTGTATGTGGTATGTCTTGAAATATTACACCTTCTGACCTCCTTGACAGAAATCAGAAAACTTTCTGGCTGTCTCAGATTCTGCTTTATCTGTGATAACTGATATATTTGTTCCAGCTGTAAAAATAATGTGAGGGCTGGCTTCAAATATTTCACAAGACCTTCCTCTAGATCTTTCAGAAGTCTTCTACATTATCTTCTCTGCCATGATTTCTATACACTCCATTTTTCTATGCATGATCTTTCCTTTCTTCCTCACTACTTCCTGACTATTGCATTTTGCAGATCTGTTTCTAATTGTAAGATTTTTCCACATTTTTCTCTAGTTCACAACTGATATGGCCAATTGGTTGATCTTATTCTGTCTTGCTTGACATCCAGTGGGTATTTTAGAAAACTTCTTTCCAAAAGTAAAGCACCACGCATTAGAAATTTTTAATCCTTCTCCTTGGCTATCCATCATTCTGGATGCCATGCACATTCTTAAGTTACAATTTCCAACCAAGATTTTTCTCGGGAATAGCTTCTCAAAGCATTGCCTTTAGAGGAGTATCCAGTTCACAAGTAAAGAAGGCGTTCTTAGGAAGAAAAAAAGAATCAGGGAGTTCTGTACTGACTTACTGTACAAACTTACTACCCACATAAGTAGACACAACTTGGTTCCTTTTAATCATTCAAAAAATTCTGATTTTAATCAAGTAAGTTTGGAATAGAACACCTGTAAAACATCAACATGAAATGTTTAGGCTTTTAGAAAAAAATCAGAGTGAAATGCTGTAGTGAATAAACTATTTTTCAGAGTGCCCAGCTCTGGTGTCAACAAGAGGGCACGCTATCCTGCCTTCAGCAGCGAGTCTGAAGAGGACTGACATAACCTAACCTCAAAAGCTGTCTCACAGAAATTTACTGTCATAAAGGTGGGTGCTCATTATACCGGCAAGACCCAGTTTTAATGTTGACAGGTGTAATGCAATCTTCCCCTGCATCATGGTTCCTCGGTCCTGAGCTACACCATCCTTGTTATTCCACTCCTGAAACTCTCTTAAGTAGAGAACTTAGCATTTGCATAAATTCCCTGAGGATCTAGGAAGAAAATGTTCCAAGGCCCTCCGGGGCTAAGTGTGTATGGTGAAGTATATGAATAAATCTGTCAGTTTTAAATCATTAGGAATGGATGGCTTAGGGTTTATTTTAAATGGGTGCCAGTATATCTCAGGGTTTTGCTAGAGACAGAGGATGGGCAGGGTAAGCTTATATTATTCTTCTTGTTTGGATAGGGTTAACGGGAGTGTTACCAGGGATTGTGTGGGAGTTAATTGTATTAACGGAGAAAGATAGAGAGCCAAGCAGCGGCTGCTGAATGTCATAGCCATTTTTTCCTATTTTATTGCAAGCAGTCTAGGTGGCATAAATCAGTACTGGCTCTGTTTGAATTTATAAAATTACTTGCAACTGTCTCATAGTATTTATTTTTTCCCTATGAATTAAAGGCAAAACATATAGGTGGATAGGAGGTAGTGTTTTAAAGCACTGAGTTTAAATATATATTATCTCAAATGTATACGTGCTGGTCTTGTTAATGGGAATATGGACTATTGGTAAAAGTCACAGAAAAGTAAATCACTTATATTGTCTTAGAAGTCTGAACTTTCAGATTGAATTACATAGACTATGCCCAAAATACCTTTCAATCCCTAAGGTAAGGAAGGATAGTCTTGCATTGTCAGTCTTAGCTTTGAATGTGATGTGCCTGGCTCTCCCTAAGATTCTGTGTGTGATCTTCTGTACATTAATGTGAACAGCCTCAAAAAAGTCCACGAGGCCTGTTATTGAAACGCCTAAGGTTTGACTGGCTGACGTGCTAAGCACTTCAGTCTACACATTATTTGACCTGGAGTTAGAGTGAAAACTATTTCTGAAAGTCAAAGTTGCTTGACTGCTGTTGGGTTCACAAAACATAGGCAAACAAAAAGGCCCTCATGTGTGCTAACTTAGCTGCCCAAAAATGCTTAAACCAGCAGAGCTAAACACAAAAATATAATTACAGCTTGAACTGAAAAGCAAAAGCTATAACTGGGGGCAAGGACAAACTCTTTATCTTCTGTGGATCACATTGGCACTGAGGAAGACCAGTGACACATACTTGCCGTACCTTGCCTTCAAAGTCTTTGTCTTAGACTCAATACACTGTTGCAATGATACTTAAATACTATAATTCATGAGGCTTGCCAAGTTGTGATCTCCAGGATGCCCCAGAAGGACTGGTATGTCACCGTGCTGTGTAAGTGAGTGAGGAAGTCCCTAGTGTGTCTAGTAATCCAGAGGATGTATTGTGAAGCTGCATTCTCTAATGGTGGGCTTATTTAGATATGATATCAAATACAAATATATTTAAAAAAAACCCAAAACCTGAGCTTTAGGAACAAGGGAGAGCACATAGATTTTCTGCGAAACACTGTGTGCATTAGTCTTTTGCATAAGCAAATGATATCAGAGATCTTTTCCAAGCATAAATGAGCAGACCATTTGTCATGTAGTAAGATGGTCAGCTTTTCTAGTAGACTCCAGGGAATATTCCCCATCTGCTTACACGCATCAGGTACAGATTCGCCTCCCAGCAGTCAGACTCATGGATGCAACCCACCTTGGCTTTTAAGACAAATCCTGTACTGCTGCACATGATTAGCTGTTACAGTGATGTGTACATTAAAACTGCTTCAAGGCGCTGATCTAGAACAGCCTTTTGACATTTGTTCAGCAAGAAAAGGTACAATTCCTTGCTAACTACACAGCTTTGCTACAATCAGATATTTCCCTTTCCTATTATTGCCACATTGAAGACTCCAGTTTCTTTAGAGAAACCTCAAGAGGCAGTAATCTAGTTTTGAATTATTGCCATCAACTCTCTTAACTGCCTCGATAACACAGCAGACTGTGATATTTTTGTTGTTTTAAATACATGAGAAGTGAGGAAAAGACATAGGTGCAGGAAAACCAAGAACAATTTAGAGATGACTGCAGTAACATTAAGTACTCTGAGCTTACCTAGTCTGGACTTTTCCTGAGTAACACAAATAGACACAACTGTAATATGAAATTTTGAAATTATTTTTCAGGGATATTCTGTAATCTGTTTATTAGCTCTCTCATTTTCAATAGAGATCATTTAATATAAACTAATATTTTGATATAAACAAAGAATCTGTGTGTTTCTGTGACTATTTTTCTTGCTATACCATTAAATGGAGATTTCTCTTTTGACTGCTAGACTATTAATTGTGTTCTGACATTTTGGTCTCGTCCGTTTTTTCAAATAGTTTTGTTGCAGCTGTGAATGTTCTGGCAAAGCAAGTTTCTGTGGAAAAATGCCAATTCTTCTTAAATATGGTCATCTGAGAAAATATCTTCTTTTTTTCCTTCTTTTTTTTCTGTTGAAATTATACTTATGCAGGTTTCTGTCAGAAATGAGCTTGGCCTCCTGCCAGATTATCTGATAGAAGCCCAGATCTTCTGTGGCTCTGGGAAGCCTCAGTGAATCTACTGCCTGCAAAGCAAAGGTGTTCCGGCTTTCAGCATCCTCAGCTTCAGCACAGTCCAGGCAAAAGCACTGCTTTAGGAACAGGGAATCTAGAACAATTCAAGGTTTTAAGAGGTTCTGCACTTCCCAGGAAATGCCAGAAGTCTGGCAACTGAGAAATGGCTCCCCAAACAGCCTAAAAACTGAGTGGGATAGGGGATATGAAGAAGGAAGGTAGTCAAGAATGAAAGAGGTTCAGAGAGTTTATCCGACCTGGACAAGACAGAACTCTCAAACTTGTCACATCCTGAGCTGGAAAGCCCTGAAGTTTCCCTATTCTTTTATTCATTGTCACATCAAGTGTTAGCTTTCAGGTTTTTTTGGAGTCCTGGAAATACCAAGGTGAGCTTCAAGCTCCACAGCTCTGGGGCATCTCAGTCTCACAAAATCCCTCAGATTCTCTATACTGTTATGCATAGGAGGCCTGGACACCCTTATTTCTATTCCATTGTTTGATTTTAGGCACATAAATAGAGATTCAGCCTTTAGTTTTTAAAGATATTTCTCCTTAAAATAATGCAAAGAAAGGAAAAGGGAAATGGAAAAATAAGCCAGCCACTGGTGACTGATTCATTTCATTTTGACACGATTTTCCTAATGTTTTATTGGAATAGCATAACATTTGCATGAATGTGAAATCCAGGAACATGGGCTTTTAATAATCGAACTGCTAACTTAAGTGTCATAGCAGTATTTGGGTGATTAATGAAAGGTGTTTATACAGCCAGTTATTCTGTTTCATTTCAGCAACTGTGCAAAACTACTTACAGAGAGTATGACATGTTGCTCCCTTTATAGAGCAGTCTCCGTATGTTCATTAAGTTGGAAAAAAACCAGGAAGCTAAATGCAGGTGTCAGCTGAAACCTGCAGAGGATCACTGCTTCGTTGGATTGTGCTTTCTTCTTTGATTTGCAATTAACATATTTCTGGACTTCAGACATATTTCGTCTATTGTCCCTGAGGTATCAGCATTTCTTTTGTGTGGTTTGATTTCTTTCTTCCTTTTTTTTGCCTTTTAAGGGTTACATTTTTACTGACACAAAAAAAGTATTCTGCTGCATTCGACTGCCAAGGGATGGCATATTAGGGTATTTGCTTCTCTCCCTATTTTTTTTAAGGCACCCAGTTATCTTTATGCTGAGGACCTTGAAATCTCTTGGGAAGACCATCTTAAATGAGGAATCAAAACATTTCAGGCTTCTCATCACAACTGCGAATTGAAAAATAAGCACTTACACACTGCATTCACTCACCTAACTGAGGGACTTTCTTCAGTATTTAATGAGAAAATGTAGCAAGTTTTTGTATTTGTACTGTAAGTGACAAGGTGCGTTGCATGGGGCTGAACTTTTGCAACCATCCCAAGAGAAACCAGTACAGCAAAGTTTGAGAAAATCCTCTGACTGCACCTTCTCCCTCTTGCCTCTTCCCTCTCTCTCTTGATTATTTCTGCTGTGTCACTACAAAGGAGTGAGCAATGTTAATGTAGTGGGGCTCCTGCCTTGACTTGCAAGGTTAGAAACCAGAGAAAAGCAGCTTAAAACCTTCTGCTGTAGTGGACTCCAATTTCTTATCTTCATGAGAGTGAGTGGTGAGAATAGCTGATGTCTGGACAGAGTTGCCACAGGTCATCATTTCTGTCCTCAAGCTGGCCAGAAATCCAGATGAGAAAGGCTGTTTGCACATTAGCAAGACTTGTAGTGGTCTTTGAAAGGAGGTAGTCGTCATGCTTAGCATTTCCATGTTGAGAAGCTAGTGCTCCTACTCGGAGCGGGGAAAGTTAGTCATCTAAAATTCTGGGGAGAGGGGGGAAGATAGATAGTTTTCCCGATTAACATTAACAGGAGCCAACGTGCTGACCAAAAAACCATGGAAATAGAGAGATGTGGATGTGCCATGGGTGAGTGAAGACATTTTTTCAGGATTCATTGTTATCTCACAGACTTCCTTCATCCTATACTGTTTATGCTGGTAGAAATGTCAGTACATCCTGGTGCATGCATCATCCATTTCTTGGACATGATAATATCAGTAAGGCTCATTTCTATGTACTTCACATGGCTTCCTTTTAAAGCTCCCTGTCTCAGACTTTTAATATCAGCTTCATCTTTAAATATGGGACCGTATTACATGCTCTTTTGTATATGTATATGTCCTTTTATTTTTTTGCCCCTTTGCTGACTTAATTGGGGTTATGGTATGACCAAGGAAAGGAATCATAGGAATTATCCTACTGTTTTCACTCTCAAGTCATGTCCTTACCCAGTACAGTCCTAGAAGCTTCATAAAAACATTCAAGAAACTGAAACTTGATGGGGAAAGCTATCCCTTCCTGAACGACTGTAGTCTTTTCCTAAGCCCTTGTAATTGGAAGTTTATTTAAGAGCTGAAGATTTTAAGGTGCAAAATTTGCCTTGACCTCTACCTGTTATTTCCAAGGAGGTAAGTAGGTGAATACATTTAAGCAGAGCAAAACTTAAAACCTTTTTGTTTAAATACAGAAACCTGTTCTGTTTCAGGATGCATGCAAGTTGAATAAGGGATAGATTTGATAGCTCTGCTGAGCTAGAGATGTTAAAATTCAGTATTCCTATATGGTGCCTGATTTGTGTTTATACAGGGTAACACTTTGCAGAAGGTTCATACTGTAAAAAACTGCTCTGGCTGCCATGACATGGGCATATTAGTATGGGAATATTCAGTATTGCAGCTGCTTTTTGCAATCATAGTTTTGCACCTGATGTATAATACCCTCCTCAAGAAAATGATTAGGCAGTAGTTCAGGTAAGAGATCTGCATGTTAAACAGCTGAGGTTGCACTGAGCTACAGTAACTGTGGAAAGTTTCTTGCTGGTAAAATGAGCTCATGCACTAAACTTGGGAATTTTTCTTCCTCCAAAAGAGAGTCCAGCCCGTGAAACAAAAGATATCCAAGTCTGGGTATTTTCCTCTTCTCAGCTTATCAACAACAAACTCATGAGGATCTTCCAAACCAGGCACTTTGAGGATGGCCTTATGGAAATCTATATATTCTTTATTGCATCTTTAAAGAGTTGTTGTCCCTGTAATTGTTGTCTATGCTTTTTGTCACCTAACATCCCAGTTGAAAACATTTTACTGACCCTGTGCTCAAACCTCTCCATTTTCCTCTTGTCTGGCTTGGTAAGGAAGGTAGGAGTGCAAATGGAGATTAAAAAAAATTGCAAATTTGTTTTCAGAGTCTCTCTTCTATGGGGCAACACTTGTTGGTCAATGACAGCTGCTGTTAAAACAGCTCAAAAAATACAGAACATCTCTTTACATAACAACATCTTAAATAGATTTCAGAAATGCAATTTACAGGGAACAGCATAAGCCTGGGTGCACTCAGTTGTCTGTACTACACTTTCATATATGCTTTTCCTCTTTAAAGCTAGTATTTAAACATACAGTGGCCACAGTAATTTATGGAGCAAACCCTGAAAAATTCTAAATCAGGATTAGTGTCTATTAACTCTATTAAGTTCTATCTGGCAGTCAACCAAAGTGTCAACTGAGCTCACATTCCTCTTCATCCAGTAACTAACGCTGGAGAAGGCACATGTACAATATCAAGTGGAAAAAGGTGTCTGGGGTAATACTGCAACTATCAGGCCAAATTCTCTGCTGGCATAACTCATGGTATTTCCAAGCCAGATCTTTCAGAATAGCCCGTCTGTCTTGAATTAATTTTTCGTATTCACTTTTTAATAAGCAACTTTCCAAGCAATGAGGGTTTTTTAGCTGCATGACTCCTATTAAAGTCAATAGGAGTCATGTGGCTAAAACCCTGTGTGATGCTTGAATTTATTGGAAATTGGCATCTGGTGCTGAGAGCACTTCTATTGTTTGGTCTTCCTGCCCAATCATTGCTTTCTGCCTGGTCATGTAGCCTCTTATGCTCCTACTTGCTGGAATGTCCATGCCTAACCTTTCTATTCCTTCCTCAATATCCTTTCACACTAAAAATAAAAGAGCCTCCTCTGTAGAATCATTATTGCCTCGTGCCCTTTTGTTTGGATTTTCTGTATGCGGCCGCTTTGTTCAGCCTCAGCTGTTGCTGAACTTTGCTGTTGGCTGCAGTGAATCATTGCATTGTTCATGCAATCAGTTACATTTGCACAATACTTTAGGATCTGGTTAGAGGAAAGGTGCTCTGCAAACAAAAGCTTCGCTCCTTACCATTTTATTCTGAAATGCTAGGGGTTAAAATACTGTCAAGTGGGTCTGATGTCATTGCTTTACTAAAAATGAGCTTCTAGCAGGTGTTATCAATTATTACTTGATAATTTCTTGCTCCCCCAAAATGATGTTATTCCACTGAAATCAAGGGCAAGGTTTCAACTGATATGAGAGATGCACGTTAGCTTCAGACACGTTTTAATCAGTGTGAATATGGGCTGCAAAATCCAACCCTAGGAGCATTGCTGTAGGATTTACTTGTCAACAACTGAAAGCAGTGTATATTTTTTTGAAAACACCAAACGAACTTTTTTTTTGGTTCCCTATATGTTTTATATTGATGTGCATTTGGACAATTTGCTAATTTGTGTACGTATCAGAAGAGTGGCCTCTTTAAAACAACAAAAAAATTCTAATTATTTTTTAATGTAAAGGTTAGGGCACCAGCCCAGATTACAACTGGAATGTGATTGAAAATAATGCTTCCTCCAGGGATTACTGGAGTAGTTTTCAACCAAATGGAAAAAGAGACATCTTCACAGATGAAGGTTTATTCTTCTTCCAAAAGTGGCTGTGAACATCTGAGTTGGAAAAAAAGGTTTTATTAAATGGCAATGTACTAGAGTTTACACATAGTTTTAAGAACACTGTATAGGAGAGTTATTAATGATTGAGTCTGAGTATTGTATAGCTCTGTAATAAAGGACAGAGGCTATCCAGTGTCCTGAAAAGAAAACACAATTCAGATTCCTTCAGGCACTATGTGTTTTTAAAAAATAATCTCAGCATTGAAAATCAAATCTATCAGGCAACACTTGTTAAGCAACTTGGGTCTGTGCCAGCAAGCCTATTTTAAAGTATAGTTAAGGTAGACTAAAGATTATCTTCAAGGAAGATACTGAAGAGCAACAGAGCACTGAATGAATATAAAACTGTTTCTGGGACAGTTGTTGTTGAAAACCTCATCAAATCATCATATTTTAACATGGATACGCTATGCAAAAAAACAATGTTTCCATGCAAGAAAATTTTGCATTTATTCAGTCTACCAGAAAAATATTTTACCAGAAAGATAGTTTTTTCTTTTACTTTTCATTGAGTGGCTTTAGTGTTCATCTAAAGATGCCAGAGCTTCAGAAGCTTTATTTGTCTATGAGAGGTGCAGCAATTGCGGTGCAAACGTCAGTCCTTGACCATCACTTCTTGCCCTCATTCTTTGGGGCTGTGCTTATAGATAAATGGGGTCTTTTTCTTATGCTTCTCTTCACCCCCAGTCTTGCTTCCCTTACCACCAGAATAATGCAAGTTAGTGGCAACTGCCGTGATGGTTTTTCAGGGTTTACCCTGAAAAACATGGATTAATGTTCTTAGTACATTTTAGTTGTAAGACTACTGCTGCCCAAGCTAAATTGCAAGCATGTTTCCATTTGACAGGGTTTAGAATGACCTTTGCTCATTTTCCACAGGATTTTCTGTGGAACATTAACCATAGGCATGTTTATCAAAGCAGTTTTTTCAGATTTTCCACTTTTTTAGAAGTCCTGTGTTTGGCCTGAGAAGTATTTTGTTATTAAACAAAGGACGCCAGAAACTGTCAAAGATAAAATGAGTAACATGCGCGCATAAAACGAAAGTGCTAATAGTATTACTAGCATTTTGGAAAGGGCGAGTGGATAAGAGCTTTGTTTTTGAAGAAAAAAAAATAGACTTTTCATTAAAAAATAGTCTATCTTGAGTAAATTTGACCTGAGCTAAATCTGAACTGCCCTGGAGAAAGCAAAAAACTGTGTCACGCTACGAACCATCCAAACTAAGCAATCCCCCAGCTAAAAGATTTAGCACAGAGAGTTAGTTTTAAACTAAAGAAGACCAGCACTTTAATCTTTTTGCTTGATTTTCCTTTCAAACACAGTCATCCATTTAGCTCCCTGCTGTCCTCATGAAGAATTTCCTTACGATGAAATCAGGGTTCAGAGATTTATTATGCAACGAGCAGAGCAGGTTCAAGCTGATAAAGGCTTCCTGGGTGAGTGAAGGATGCTTAATGCCAGGAAAGATACTCTTTTAATGTGAGGTTCTTGACCATTTATTATATAAAAAATGTTAATCTGATAGTGTTTTTAATCTGCTTGTTATCAGCGGTGGCTGCTTGGTGTTAAAGACAAGATAAAAGCGAGAGCTGAAGAAGCAGATTTAGGGACAACTCACTCAGTTAACATGCCGGGTACAACACACCTGCTTCCCATTTATCTGCTCTTGCAGTGAGGAGGAGAGGGCTTACGGCCGCGATAACGCAGCAGCTCGGTGGTCTGATTGGGCATTGGTGTGCACGCGCTGAAAGGACGCTGCGCGAGAGATAAGCCGCAATAAAGATTGGGACAGTCATTTCCCAGGAAACTCTGCAGAGCGGAGGATTTGCTTTACATGCCATTTCGAGGGGTTCTCCAAAAAAAAAAAAAAAAAAATTAATCCCTTCCTGCCAATCCACATCCCCCTCCCACCCCACAAACTGCTGTGTGAGCTGCAGAATTAATGAAGCCAAACATCCTGCAGGTTTGCATCCGTGTTGTGCCCTGGGCTTGTTCCAACTAATGTATGGGCTGGTCCTCCCTGAGAAATCTTGGCAGGCAGGAGACATTGTGACCACTCCTGGCTTTCGTGCGTCCAGAACCAATTGCTGGTGTAAAATACAGAGTGGCTGGCAAACTCGGCTGAAGTCTGCTCATGGATGCAGAAGTTATTAGTTATGGTGGCCTGGAATACAAGCACTGTTATCATATAAGCCTTGTTTTCTAAGAAGACCAAGACAAAGGTTATCTCTGTCTGCAAGACAAAAATACAAACTTTTTCTTGAGGGATTTGGCTCAGTAGTAAAGTTTTTTAGGTGTTTTTTTGAGATGACATAAACATTTGCAGTCAGTGGAGTAGCTGGATAGGAAACAGCTTGCCCATTTCAGAAAATATGGGGGATTAAAATCATTTACCTTAGGATGAAACCATGACCAATCCAAGCTTTTTATGCTGAAAGAGACATGAACTCATTCCCTGTGCTCATTTTTCCCACAACCTAGATGAGTACCATAGCAGCCAGCCATATTTTTATTTTGAGGTAACTGCTTTTTACCCAAATGAGATATTTACTGTAAAATTTCTGTTGAAATCAATATACTGCCTTAAAAAAAGACTGCTTTGGCAATGCAGTGTCTCCTAATGCAATCTCACACCGCTGAGATATTTCCAGCTGTCTCCCGGGCTGAAGGTAGGGTCACACAGCAGCTGGTCTGAGTGGGTACAGCCTGTGCAGACACATGCACATTGGCTTCATTGTAACCTATGGAGAAGCCACAGAAACACAAGCTGGGTGCATCTAGGAAGAAGCTATATATTAAGCAAATAAAGCCTCTGAAACGTTGACTTCAAAAGCTACTTTGAAGCTAACAGGCTGAAGTCTGCACATGCTTCAGTGCAGTGTGGACGTGAACTGGTCAGACATAGACGAATAGATAGACCTGGGTGGGTGCTAACACGGGTGCTGCCCGGCATCTGCTAGCCAGTGCAATCAGTGTATTACCAGAAATCCTGTACCACACCCTGTAGTCAAGTAGGATTTCTCTATCCATACATGTTAAATACAAGGGAGACACATATTAGCAATCCCATATCATAGGCATATAGGTTCATGAGGAAAACCATGATTAGAGTGAACAAAACTCTCAAAGGCAGAGCAAAACTAATGAAACATCATGTATGTTGTGTAGTCAAACATTCATTTGCTGATTCGCTCAACTGCATTTAAAAGTGTGTGTATTGGGGAGATGCGCAGCTAATAGCATGGAATATCTGAAGCTCTACGGTTCCCCAAAGAGCACAAGCAATATTAGCAGAAGAGCTGCAAGGTTCCCCAAAGTGACTGGGCAATACCTTGGTGCAAAGACTGTTTAAATGAAGATTTTATCTTGAATTCAGATCTGAGAGCTCCTTGCTCAGACCACCAGACAGAGCAGCCTTCACAGATGCTGGTTTTAGGTTGAGAACTTCAACCTTTTCACCACAGCAACTGAGGAACCGTGTGTCTAGACAGTATGTGGTCACTGCTAAACCGACTTCAAGTTGATCTGAAGACCTAAAGCCTTGTCATATTCATTTTATATTGGGAAACAAAACAGAAATCTACCACGGTACAAACCTCTGGTCATAGGCAGAGGACTGACGAGAATGATGATTGCAAAACAAACTGAAAAATCTCAAATAAAGAACTCCTATATATGATCTCAACTCAGCCTACATTCATTCCCCAGGAAATCATCTGAGTAAATAGTCTCTGTACCAGGCACTAAATGGGTTAAAATTACTGGGGCAGCAGGAGAAGTACTTCGTATGGCAGAAGCTTGGGTTCCTCTGAGTTAACAGGGACTGTTAGCAGATGGATCCCAAGTGATCTCTAGTGGCAGGACACAGGAAGGAGTGAAGAAGAAAAACAGTCACAGGCACAAACCCCATGGCTTTATACATCAAGTCCAACATCCAAAAGCAAATTGGAAGTCAGTGCAAGCTGCAGAGAATAGGTGTAATGTGCGTTGTTTGCTAGTTCTGCTAAGTAAGCGATCAATATATTTACTCCCTGGATAGAATACAATTTTGCTGTTGTGACAGTGCTGCTTCTACTACTCTGTGAAGAAAAATGACTCTATGGAGTCCGTGATCCCTATCTGGTCAGAGCCTCCACTCTTCAAAAGATATTTTTAAAGATAACTGAAAATTATAAAAACCAGACTTACTGAACATTTGCAGTATACCAAAGCCAAGAAATTCAAACATAGAATAATATTCAATGGCTAGTGATTAGTCCAATCTATTTTACTGAGATACTGCCAAGTTATCTGGATGGTTTCAGCAGCATGCAGCACTTCTGCAGTCCTTACATGTAACAGACAGAGTTCAGGATGGATTAAAGCTTTTTACTGAATTTTCGTTCATATGGATTGTTAAAGGAAACTCTTATCTTGTCAGTGTTTTTTTTTGTTTGTTTGTTTGTTTTTATTTTTGATGTTCATGCTTATTCAGGTGTCTGGCTTTATTTCAATGCTACAATTGCAAATTTACCTGCTCAGGCATTCAGGTTCAGGCTAATCAGCAGATAACAATCACAAGTTACAGCTCTGTTATATCTCCTTAGCTATGGAGAAGGGAGAGAAGAAAAGAAGGTGGGAGCCATGAAGAATGGACACTGACTTCCAGCTAGAAGTGAATAGAAGTTATGGTGATGAGGCATGTAATTGCAAACCTACAGCTTGGCTAGGAATTTTGTGTGTCCCATGTAAGATATCACAGGAAGTTGAGAGGAACAGAAGCAGAGAATCTCTTTTCTGGGAAGCTCTTTAAGGACTTTGTAAAACCATGGCAAAACCGGCCTAAAGGAATATTCTATTTTTTTGACCATTGCAGTTTATTACTGGGAGATTAATGAGAAGAGTTTGAAGCAGAAGATTAATGTGGTCTATTCTTATAACCTGCTCTCCTTCTCATAAATCTCCCATTATTATGTATGCACTAAGCAGCATGTTGCTTCACCTTCTCTGAGACACAAGTCCACCAACAGCTCTCTTTCATTTGCTTCTCTGTACTTCTAGAGGCCAATATTCTACTAAAATAATCCCTACTCTCCCCCAAACCGACATCATCTTCCCCTCCGTCAACACCTCACCACACTAATGAACAGAGAAGCCAAGAAGGAAACAAAAAACCCCAAACTCATGGAAATATCCTCTTTGGATCAATTTTTGACCTGAGTGCACAGACATTTAAATACAGTTGTTGAAATCAACTGAAACAGTGCAAAATTAATATGATAAGATTTTGATTTTTGCTTCTCTATCACAGGTAAGTTTGATACTTAGTTGTCTCCTTTTTGTCTTGGGAGAGCTAGACAGCCTTTTCTTTCATTCTCCATCTCTTGGTCTAAAGAAGTCAATGAGCTAACATCACAGATGGCCACCGCCACCTCAGCTGTCAAAGCGAATGTACCCAGAAGGGGTAGAGCTAACAGCCTAGGTGGACTCATATATGCTACAGCTCAAGTTTAAGAAGCAAGGCATATTACAGACCAAATACACAATGGAGTGGACACTGAGCTATCTAAACATCTCATCGTTATGAACAGCTTGCTTTCCCACAGCATGCCTGGGAGAAGAAATCTTAGCTGTATTTTGATGTTATACAAAGATGAAGAACCAGCTAGATTAAGTGATTTATTTAGGGTCACTCAGGACATCTCTAGTTGAATGAGAAACAGAGCTTCAGCACCTGGAGCCCTGCTCCAGTTAGCAGTCATATCTGCCCAGGTGACAGACTACACTTTCACTCTACAGAATAACAAAATCAACTCTCCTGAATACACCCTGTTAGAAATGTTGTCCCCTATAGCAAGATTGCAAGAGATTCACAAGCTTCCTATGTGCACAGAGGCCAGAGCAACCCTGCCAAATGCTGTCCTAAATTATTCTTGTGTAAAATTAGCTGGTACAAAACAATAATGGCAGAAAAGGAGGAAGGAGAAGAGCTGTTCTTGAAAGTTTTTTCTTATTATGCAAACACGGAGTCCAAAGATTTTCCAGGGAATTGTTGTGTTAAATAGCCACAGTTGTAAATTGTGACTTCATAAATGAATACAAATGTGTAGCTGTCATAACTGGCAGATGACACTTCCTGAAGGATAAGCTTGTACTCTTCCCCAGCGAAGGCAGCATGCAAGAGTTGCATCTCCTGAGACTTCTAATGTACAAATTCTTTGGCAATTCTTCCTAAGGCAGAACTGTTTTTAATTTAGAAGACGTCAACCTACTTGTACTAGTGGGAGAAATTAATAAGCTAAGGATGCAGGTCGGCTGTACTGTAATACTGAGTAGATATGTCTCCATTAATTGCAGGATTGTCTGTGCTCACTTAAAAGCTGTTCTGTCTCAGAGCTTGATCCTATTGCCTTTGCTCAGATAAAATTCCCTTGAGCTTCTAACACCTTTTCTGCTGGTGACCCCTCAGGGTGGGTTTGTTTCATGTCTGCATGCACCACATGCTGAACCACATATTTCTTCTATCTGTATAGCATGGATATGAGTATAGATATTCGTATCTCCGCCAATACTAAGCTCCATTGCATTTATCTGTCATGGATATTTAGCAAGTGCTATCTTATAGATGGGGAATTAAAGCAAAGAGAATCTAAAAGCCATATCCAAATGGCCTGGACTGTAAACAGGGCTTTGGATCTAATATCT
Source organism: Pygoscelis adeliae (assembly GCF_000699105.1). NCBI lineage: Eukaryota > Metazoa > Chordata > Aves > Sphenisciformes > Spheniscidae > Pygoscelis > Pygoscelis adeliae. Next base: position 1,270,177 of record NW_008824544.1, on the reverse strand, counting down.
TCTCCTGGCTTCTCTAAGCAGCCCCCTACATAGTGCCTTACTAAAGCATCAGTTGTTCTTCAGAAGCAGCCAACTCTCTCCCCTTACCACACGTGGGCACTTCATCCTGCCTGAATATAGCCCTGGGAGTCTTGATAAAGGGGATACAGTGAGTCTGTGACAAAAAAGATGCTTCAATCCACATATCAACTCTTAGCCTGGTACTTTTCTGCCAACTTTCTGACCCTTCTCCACTGCAACTTATCTAAAGGCCCTGTGCCAGAGACAGGGGACTTTTACTGGGGTTATCAAAGTCTGTCCTTCTGCAACAGTGTGGAGGAAAACCCTGGTCTAAAGGACTAGATGTGGTGCTTAAACTTGCAGATATTCTAGCAGATTTACAACGTGTGCATGTACATGAGAATAACCAAAGTCCTACAGTTTTTCCCGTCCACTTCTCTTCATGATTATTCCACCCCAGTAAATAATCTATTGTCTTCTGGAATGACTTATTCCCCACGTTTAGTAACTCTATTCACACTATTAAGTGAATGATGCTCTCTAAATACCAGACACACATTATGTACAATTAGACTTCTTAAATCTAAGGTTAGGGTAATAAAAACTTGCCAGAATTAGTGCTGTGCTCTCCATACATAACCCGTGTAAAAGTTTCAAAATGAAAGCAAATTAAAAAAAAAAAAACAAAAAAACAAAAAGGAGTTTTCATTCTTCAGTGAAATTCTGTACAGATCAGCACACTCGTAGGCAATGGGCAGGGGTATTTTTTGCAATGATTGCTTTCTTTTCTGAATAGGGAGGAAGTCTTCTCCTGTGTACAAAAGCAGCCGATATTAAATTTTGGATGGTGCTTGTATTTAGGAGCGGGATTCAGAGGGTGCACTAACATCAGAAATTCACCAAGAGGTTTTGTTTAAGAAGTGAGTAGCTTCTGCTAGCTTAAGTATTCTTAAGAATAGTTTAAGCAAGGGGAAAACATGCTATATTAAATTACAAACAACTATTTTAGTATTATTTAATTATTTGTTTTAACTGAGGTTGAATTGAGGTTTCTAGCTAAGATTTTGATCTTAGCTAGAGTAAAATACAGTCAGTGGAGTTCCCAGATTTACACTGACATCAATAAATTTTTTTTTTTTTTTTTCATTTCCTATCATTGGAAAAACACTGCATAAATACTGGTGGTTTTTTTGGGGAACCATGTTATAGCATAACCTTCTGCATATTGCCAATAAAAGGCCTTTATAGAACATCCTTATTTATGCTGTCAGCTCCATGAAGTAGGGGCAATCAGCATTTTGTGCAAAATGAACCATATTATCCTCATTAATAAAAGGACCAGCCTATCAGGTCTGCAACTATTATGCGCAACAGAGGAAATTTCACACTCCTAAGCAGGAGCCTACCGTTGCCTTACAATTGTATCCTTTTATAAGCCAAAAGTATAGTGTGGTCTAGTATTTGATACAAGACTAGACCAAGACTCAGATGTTCCACTGAATTATTTATGACCTGGGGCAGATACACCTGCTCTCCCTGCCTTTCTCACTTCTCACTCTTTGTATGTCTCCCTTTTTCAATGGGAAACTTTTTGGTAGAGACTTCTTTCTTTATGTACAACACTGAGCACAGAAAAACCTCAGTTTTAAGCAGAGACTCTAAAATGGTAATATCAACAATAAGCAACATCTACTACACAGTACAAATGGCTGCAAAATGGTATATAGAAAAACAATGTGGAAAGAAATTAATTTGAGATATTTAAGGTTCAGAAAATTTGATGATTCAGTCTAATTGGACACATTAAACAAACTATATTCAAGGGATATGCTTCTGGCATTCTGTAAAAGCCTTTTTTTTTTCCTTTTTAAAATGAGAAATCTGGTTAATTAAATTTACTTACTAAACAGCTTGTATTACAACAGTAGAAAATGACAGATGTCTTTCATAAAATTAGTCATATTGTGGTAATTTTCTCCTCTCCCCCAAACATTGTGTGATTATGGACATATTTTCTCCTGTTAAAAAGCTATCTGTCATAATTGCTAACAAATTCAATGCAAAAATGTTCTGAAAGAAAAGGTGTTCCACATGAAATGTAGAAAAGTTTTTCTGTGACATATTTTCTCATTGCAACTTTATTCTGTGGGCTGTTAGCTGCTTGCAGAATACTGCATAATTTTAAAGGCTTATACTTATAAAGGCCAATCATGTATTAATTCATTTGGTATTCATTGAGAGACCTTTAATCATGATGAATTAATTTATTATAAATGCAGATATAATATGTTATTTCATAATATCACCACTGTAATTTAGCAATTAAACAGTCTGTTATTATTTCAATCACTGCCCAGATCTGTATCATGATACAATGTTTTGCTCCACGGTGAATTATTTTACATTACATATAGGACAATGGATTTTTTTGAAGAGTAAACCTTTGGGGAAGCAGAAATACATAAGATAATACTTTGCTCTGATATTCTCCTTTGTCTCTGAGATGATTCATCCTAAATACTTAAAGCCAGCTAGTCACAGGCTTGAAGTGATTACAGGTCTGATCCAAAGCTTGCTGAAGTCAATGCTGCACTCAGCATCTTAGACCGCATCATGAGTGAGAGGGGTGTAAATACTTAGCAAGAAAAGGATGCGAAGAGGACAAAAATCAGGCAGGTACACCAATTAAGTGCAATCTGGGGTAACAAGTAGAAATGGTCAGGTACAAGAAAATCTAAGCTGCTATTTTTTGAAAGCTGAACGAGACTCCATTAGTGCTAACCTGTACTCCTGCTGCCTAGACAGACAAATATAGGTCTTTCCAAAGGGCCTGGGATGAGGCCATTATACCCCCATTCTCAAACTGCATTCTTGCACAATACTTATGCCTTCTGACACTTTCGACTCAGAAGAGGAATTGGGGTGCATTTATGCTGATCCAATTTTACCAATGTCAGATGTCTAAACGTTACAGTGTCCCACATGGAATGACCCCGGAGAGAGTCTGGCTCAGAAGTATAATTTCCGTATTACGGATGTGCAAACTGAGGTGCTTGGAAAAGACATATCTTGCTTTGGTACCTACAGTAAGCGTGGGAAGATAAGAGGTAGAATCCCTGGAAAATGGTATTCAACTGTTTCTCTTTGTTCTAACCACTTGGTCTCATTTCTTTCTCTAGCACATGCTGTTGTCATGTTTGAATTGACACCATAGCAGCACATAACTGCAGCACTTGCCACAAATCCTAAAGCTTTTTTTTGAGAGGGGAAAAGGTGGTAGAAGTTGCCAAGTCTGTATCTCTGACTGGATACTAGAGAACAAATTGGTCTGTTACTTTGAGCTAATTTTTTAAACTCCTCTATTGACATTTAAGTATCTGATTCTTCTCCATCATTGTTATCTGTCTTTTTTCTTGCCTGTCAAGAGCTTGCCAAATTAAGATTCACAACCCAGGACAGTTTTCATATGAACCCAAAAGGAGTCAATATGTTTACTTAGATAAATGGTTATTTTACAAGGTAGTGTAAAATGCATAATTTTCTGTGGTATATAAAGCCATGAAGCACAATCCATCATGGGTGACTCATTTAATCTCTGATGTATCACTGGATGCCTTCTTCAAAGAGCAATCTGGAATAAGTGATTCATATTAGGAGATCTGGAAAAAAGCTTCACAGAGAGCAAATGAAGAGATCAGAATCAAAATGATGGTAATGTATACTGGATCATATGATAGAGATCACAAAATCCTGTTAAATCCTTCAGTGTATTACCCTGCCTGTCCAGGATTCACCCCCTCAAAATCATTTTCTGCTGCTTTTCCTTCTGACGTTTGGACTGGATAACAGAGCTATCTGCAGCCGGAGATGAAGAGCATTTTTACAAGCTAACAAATCTACTAGAACCAATGGTTTTAATCTCTCCTTGGCTACAGAATCAAAGCCAAGTTCTCTGCAGGTGTAAATGGGATCTGCTCCACTGCCTTAGGTGGAGTTTCACTCATTTACACCATTAAAGAATTTGGCACTAAGGATGTTGAGATCAAAAGGTTCCAGTTGGCAAAGGGATGTGCAGAAGAGAATCTGTCTGGGGAAATAATCTGGGAAGACTTATCTATCCTGTGAAAAGAAGACTTATTTTTCCTCAGAGGAGCCTGGTATTGATAAATCCAAATTATATTAAATTTTGGACATATCTTCTGACCCTGCTAATTCTAAACTGGCCAGCTAACATAGGAAGCCTGCCAAAACCCTGCAGAAGGAAAGCACAATGATGTGGTCCTCTATGTGCATTTTCACATCATCATATTATATGCATATTGTATGTTTTTATTTTCCACTGACATAACCCTTATTGTGGTCTGTATTGTTCATTTAATAAAACCACGATTGGAACATGTCCTGCCATAGCTGCTTAACAACACACACCAAAAGAAGTAGCATTATTAGTAGATGTGTCTGCATGATGCCACCTGCTGCATTGCCAGAAAAAATTTTCACCTAAATTGGAATTTCTGCATATGGATTGAAGCCTTTGCCATTATTATTTCAGAAACAACTAAGAAAGATCTGTTTATTTGTTGATAAACATTTTGGGAAATATGGGAAGCAGTGAAATACCAAGACTCAATTAGAAAAATTATCTAAACTGACATTTCAAGTGAGTAGAATAACACAACCCCCACTCCCTCACCCCCTCCCACTCTGTTAAATGTATGCAGCTGACTTTTCCAAAGGGACAGCATCAGTATATTTACGCTTTTATACCTTTGGATGCTTGTTCAGAATCCAATTTGCTCCTGGACAAGGGCGTATTGATGGGTACCTGGTGTGTTTATTTGGATGGATACAGACGTGCTTGGTCTGAAAGCCAGCTCCACTCCAGCAGCCCCCATCAGGTCTCATTAGCTCAGTACCAACAGCCAGGCTTCTTTCCTCTAATGAAGGCAGAAAGTTTCCTTGCCTCTGCCCACACCCCTTCAGGTAACAGGAGGATTTTGCACCAGGGCAGCACCAGATTAGATAGATTTCTATTCAAATCAGTGTCCTGTCTCCATCAGTGGTCAATAGTGGATGCCTAGAGCAGGCTGCAAGAGTAAAGCAAGCTTATAATACTTTCCCATCTCCCCAAACTTTATGGTTCAGGGATGTCCTGTAGATACATTCACACACTGAATTTTTATTACGCAGGTTAGGGATACACTTTTATATTTGAAAACATCCTACTTAATCTGTACAGTCACCTGCTAGCAACTATTCCCATCTCCTCTTTTCGGGTCCCCTATAACATGGTTGGCAAACTATGAAACTGCACCTGTCTGAAGTTCAAATCAGAGCAGTTGAGTACTCTGGAGAGAAGAGTCCCTTTGTTGTATGTTTCTATTAGTTATGTCTATACTAATAATAAAAAATTCAAGGCCAGGGTTGTGGCTTAAACACTATTGCCTGATCATTCATAGACATTTAGTTGATATTGTGCTCCCCTGCAGAGCTTTGGGTTGTGCCAGCTAACACTCTCCTTCAAAACGTTCAAACCTGGGTTGAGGGAGAGCAGGTACCAACAGCAAGGCTGGATGCTGTCAGTCTGTCCGGGGTTGCAGGGTTCGTATGCAGATGAGTATGAGCTGTGCCATGCCAACAGGCCTTGGGGCTATAGGGTGGTCCTTGACTGTTTTATTCCATAGTACTGACATAATTGTAGAGGCATGCCCACAAGTAAGGTATTGACAACACAGTAACATGAACTACTATCACCAGGACTTTCAAAACCAGTTTTATTACCTTCCTGAGAACAAGTTTTTCTGCCTAGGAAAATTAATTTTCAGGCAATGAATGAAGCTGCATAAAGAAACTTGGAGGCATGGAGGATCTTTTGAGTTAAAAAGTTCCCCAAACTAATTTTACAGCATGTGAAAATTAGTTCTTTTTGAAATATTTCCTGACCTGCTTCAATGTCATTTCATTTGTCCTAATGTATTTTGTGAAACTTAGGCAGAGATATACATTTATATAAGATAAACCACTAGTAGGGGCTATGGATTACCATTTTTGTTCTAGTAAAATCTTTGAAGACTAACTCATATGAATTTGTGAATCACGCTTCATGAGAAAGACTCGTCTGAGGTTTTTGATAGTTTGAAGTATGAGGTTGATTGGAAATAACAGAAAAAAGAACTGCTTCTCTGTGTTCACTCTTGCATTCAACCGGAGATAAGTAGCTGCAGCACAAAAGTATATTCTTTTACTGTTGAAAGAGAAGGACAGAAAGAAAATCAAACTATGACAATGTTTTTCTCTTTTATGGTGGTCAGCTTGTCTTCACATACAGAAGGCGTTGATTATGCTTGCTCTAAACTATACAGCTTTTTGTTTAGATAAACACATCAACTGATGATATTTCCATGTTTTTCCAAAAGGTTATATCTGTGCAGTAGATTATGAAATGTCCTGAAAGGCAAGAAAAATGTATCTGAAGAAAAGGAGTACATGGACAGAGTATTGTCTTCCAGAAAATCACTTTATTGGCTTATTTGAACTCAGAACTTGTAATTCTGTTGCAAACAAGCAGCACCTGGATCTTTGTATGTCAGCAGTTAGAACTGGGAGAATTTCTAATACAGAGGTACAGTATAGAACAATATAGAGGTCTAATGCTCATATTCTTTATTATATTTACTACTATCTGTCTGCACAAAACTTTGAACTACTGCATCCATATAAGCAAGTCTGAAACCTCTAAAACAAGACAGGGTGCTTTGCTGCAAGAATACAGTTAACCTATACTACAGCCTTACAGAATACAGTTATCCCTAGTGTAGGAATTCCTGGCTAAAATTATTTTGCCTGTGTTATGCAAAAAGTTGTACATATTGGATCAGTAACTTCTATCGTCCTTAAACATTAGTCAGGCTCTAGAGACTATCATTTGCCATTCTGGGGCAAATGCTCAGCAGACTTCAAGGGGTCACTGATTTATATCAGCAGAAAGTCTGGCAGGCTTATGTGAGTGGAACTTAAGTTGTTCTCAGGAAAACAAAACTAAAAGGAGCACTAATGTAAAAAAATCTACATTTTAATGTAGTTCTGATGTGGGTATAAATACACTTGTGTGCCCAAAACAAGGCGGTTGGTGGGTTTAGTAAAGTGTGACTATTTTTTCTGCGTTTATTCATAATTAATTTATTAATAAAGATGTCAGCTGTGGTGGAGTCTTTATTCTACCATAACAGGAGCTTCTGGCTTTATAACTTCACTGGAGCAACCCAAATGATGAATACGAGCTGAAGAATAGAAGCCAAATCCTTCTAGGCGCTGTATATTTGTGCTTGCCAGAAAAATTATGACCAGTCAAAGGAGCAGGAGATGGAATGTAGCCACCTCTGTTTTGGCGCTTCTCAAAGTCCACTGAGGCCACTATGCGAGCCTTTCATACTTGGAGCTACATAAGTACCTTCTGAAGTTCGATACAGGAATTGGGGGGCAGCAGAGACTGCTTATTTATGAGTTACTTAGCAGTCCCTGATGCAGCAGTTGCCATAATGCATAGCCTCAATGCAGCTTATTCATACTCCTGGCAAGAATTATCCTCATGGGGAGCTGTGCTTTCGGATGTTGCTGGCCAGAATACGAGCATACTTTACTGCTTCTCTTGCAGAGTATGAGTATATTCACTCTGGGGGCAGTTTTAGCATTTGGCCCTATGCCTGGACATCATTACTATTGGGCACTTACACTGAACACAATCACGCTGACCGAAGTCTGTACTGAAAAGATTACATTCTCTCAAACCAATATTTTCAATTTGGCCCTTGTGCTTCTGACAACAGGAAACTTTTAGAAACACCATAGGCAGTGTTTGCTGTAAACAGCATTACCTGAAAAATCTCGTGTATATCACAGATTTCATGAAAGAAAGATAATACAGAAATATGGTACCCTCTAGTTAAATGAGATGAGCTGAAGTGAAGCAGTTAAACAATATGTGCTCCACATGGCACAAAAGCTCAAACTGCCTTTAAGCAGCTCTTCTAAGAAAGCACCTGGTTAAAGAGTTTGGGGCAAACCGACAGAATTCACTTTAACTACAGAGAAGAATATTTTCCTGCTTATACTGCAAACAGTTTTACTTTTTATAATTTTAAAAATGTTATTCTACTTAGAAATGGGACTGACAATCAGACAGCAGCACCACATGTGAGTGTACCCTGAATCTAAAAGGGGAGGGAGCTTTGAACTTCAAGCTGCAAGTATTCCTATTCATATCACAATTGCAGTAAAGTGTTTTGCTTATCTTGGCATAAAGAAGTATAAAGCAGCTAAACAATTTGGATACAAATCTGAATATCACCATTTTTATGGCATCTCAAGGTGTTGGATTTCCAGAAACTGTACTTGTTAGTTTGTTTGGCAGAGGGGATTGACTGAAAAAAATACGATACTCCAGCAACAAAACATTTACTTACTTGTTGAACTGAAAGCATTTCTGTGGTTGCAGTGGCTTCTATGGGACTATTCCCATACCATAATCTTAAGCACATAATTAAGGGCTTTACTGGATCAGTGCCTGAACAACCAGTGCTGATTTCTATTGAATGCACATTATGTTAGGGACCAATTGTAAGCTCATTAAAATGAACAGAAAGGATCCAGCAGACATTGGATCAAGCCTCATCTCAGGACTTTCATCAGAGAAACAACACTGTCTCTTGTTTACTCTTTTGCAGGTCACTGAGTTCCCAGACTTTGAGTCATTGATTACACCGTATTATCAATGAAGTTAGAGATTTGCCATCGACTTAAATGGGTAAAGGATAGGGCATGAGGAAACAAAGAACAGAATCACGCACAATTTGTGATTCTGGATATTGGGTACTTAAAAAGCAAACAAGAAAGCAGGCATGCTCATGAATTCACGGACACAGAATAGTCCCTGTTTTAGAGCACTCTGTGTGCCATGCAATGTGTTTGATAACGTACATTGCATTTCTTTGGAACAGCACTGGATACGACTTTTACCCCCCCTCCCCTTCCCTCAATGCCCAGACTAATAAATCTCCCATTTGTCTCACCTGTAGTTACAATAAAGCTGTTCTCAACAGTGTTAACATCTGCCACGGTCATTCTTCTGGGGTGAGAAAGGCAGAACATTTTCATTGCTCGTTCATTTGTGAACACTAGTTAGGTAAAGCTGTCACTTGTGTCCAATTATGGGTGAGGGTTTTATAGCACAGTCTCCTTCCTAAAGCTAAACTGACATGGCCAAGCCCCATTTTATAGGCATTCTTAAATTATTCCCAGCCATATTTAAAATCCTTATGCTAAGAGATAGCAGGTGCCATGTGTTTTCACAGCTACATTAACTAATGCAATTTTGTGGCAACTTGACCATGTTAGTGAAGCAGTAAATTTCTGTAATCTCTATGGTTAAGAATTTCACACAGGACTTTGCTGGGAATATGTAAAGCCCATTAGTACAGGAGCATGATGAAGATAAAATTAAAATACCTTTACAGTAAAAGCCAAAAAAAAAAAAGACTGAAGTCTGGGGATTTTTTCACTGCTGGAGCAATGAAACGTGTCAGAGGAAAATGCTGAAATAGAAAAAAAAAACTTCACTGGGCTCACCCAGCCTACTCTTCATTTCAAATGACTGCCACCAATTTAGGTGAAAAGTGATAATTTGGCTTACACAAATGCTAACATAGGCTTATCCTTTGTATAACTGGGATGAAAAACTTTATAAATCTCTTTTCCAAACCCTTACTCCCTATTACAGTACACCTATGCTGGGATAATTGTCCTCACAAATCTTTTTGCCGGCTTAGGGAGATGATAGCCAAAACTTTCCTAGTTCCTAGCATGCGCAAGTTGCAATGGTGTATCCACCCGCCAGTTGTTAGCTGTTTCACTCAAGCCTGGGAGATCTGCATTTACCAGCATGAGCTTTGCTGTTGGAACTGAGACACCTTGGTGTTACTCAGGGCTGCCAAAGACCGCCCAGCTTTAGCATCTCAGCCAGCATGAGGGTTGAGCGCATGTTGCATCACATGTGGAGCCAGAGGGTCTGTGCAAGGGGAAGGATTATTGACTTAACCTGCTTTGGAAAGGGTTCTGTGCTGAAAAATGGGACTTACACCACTTTCCCTCCTCCCCAGCTCTTCCCCAGACTCCTCAGGACACCATAGTGAGTCTCAGGGATACCACTGCCAGGGGACAGTTCTACACATGGAGGCAGAGCCAGGATTGGGTGTCTGGTCTCAAACAGATCCTGAGAGAGCCGTTAGACTTTGCAACAGGGTATCTCAATTACCAGCAGCAAGCAGATGAAAAACAGCAGTCAGATCCTGCACAAATTCATATATTATTGTTTTTCTGACCTGTAAGTCATTTCAGTAGATATTTCCCAGATTTCCTATAAAATCATATGGGCTATAGATTTTTTTTTTTCTTTAAAAGAGAAAGATGTGATTCCAGCATAATCACCTCACTCCAGGGACTAGATCTTCTGGAAAGTAAAGAAAACAACTAGCTCAGAGTGCAACACTAGCCAGGAAGAGGATTGCATTATGGATCGCTCAGAGACTTCTCCAGCAGAAACCACTCCTGCAGGTTTTACCACGGGGTTTGGGCAAAACCCCTAAAGAACACAGATCAAACAAGAAAACATCTTTGAATGCTTATGGTTTGTTCTGAGACAGAAGTGTTTTGAAAGTTACACTTAGCAGCTCCCTCAATCTCTTAAGACTTCACGCAAGCAAGCAAGGTTGGGGAGATCAGCTCACACACTTCCACACTCTGTGTGGCTGCACTGAAGCCAAAAAGGCTATTCACTGAGTGGCCCTTTGAAGTCAGTGGAGTTTTGTCATTGATTTTGAGAGGCCCAGGGTTTCATTTGTAGTGTGTAAGGTTAAGCATGTGTGTAAGTCCTTGCAGGATCAAGGCTTAAATGCGTAAACCTGTTCAGCAAGAGTACCCAGCCTTTAATGTCCTGTGAATGTGGTCTCTCACTGCGTGACACTGAGTAGGCTGCTATTGCTCTTCACTCAAGCGTGAAAGCTTTGTTTAGTATGCATATGTCCTTCATAATTGTCAATGACTTAGGATACAGTAAAAGAAAGACGGGAGCTGCTTATTAATAGAGTGCCTATGGAAAACATTGACTGCATCAGATTGATTAAGAGCCACTATTAATCTATACTTCTGTCTCTTGTTATCCAAAATGCAGGCAACAGGCTTTCTGGATTGCTCACTGTGTCAGTGGCTTGTACAGTGCTTATACATTAATCACTGAAAATAGAAAATGTGTAAGAGATCAAATCCTGTGTCCAGAGCTCTTTTATTATGCAAGCAGTTCTATTGCATATTATCACATTTTCTGCATGCTTCAAAATCCAGTCACTGTCCTTGTCTGAATAAAGACTATTTCTGCAAAACACTGCAGAACTCAGGTTCAGAATAGAGCCACCTCAATCATGCCTGGTGATCAACCATTTTATATTTAAATGAATAGTAGAATCCAGTTTCTCTAACTTAAATCAAACCTACACTTAATCTTTAGGATGCTGAAAGTTACTTAAGTGAAGACAGAAACGAATCCTAAGGGAGATCATGTTTGTCTGATATACAGTGTGTCCATATTGCTGAACGTCTTAGCTATCTAAAGCGGTCTTATGTCTCTAACAGCCATACCGTGCATTTATATATACATACAAATGTGTGTGTATATATATATACACACACATATTTATGTGCTAACACATTTACTTTTGAAATTAATCAAATCTTCCTTGGAGATAAACCTGACTGTGATGCTGGTTATGGTCATCCTTAGGTATCACTTTCCCTAGACCTTACAGACAAGGCTGCTCCGACACTGGCTCCCTCTGCTCCTTTCAAGCCTCTGTTCAAGTGGGCTGTGAGCCCACCAGCATCACCCACAACCCTTCCATGCCATGTACTTGGGCACAAACGCAAATGCCTGTGGCCAAGCACAGGGCCAAGAGGACACAACGTACCCCTCCACAGATGGCTGGGTAAGACGTGGAGATGAGGTATGCTGTAACACTTGGGAGACAGGGATCTCTCTGCAGCAGATACTTTTAGCACTGTAAATGCAGCCTTAGCTGTACAAATTTAGGAAGCCAAATTGTCTGTCTGGAAGCTTTCAAATGCAGGTAGCTTCCTCTGGGTAAGGGAACTTACATCAGGAGCATCAGCTCATTAAAATGCTGGTGCCTAAATTAGGTAGACTTCATTGTACTCATGGAGTTTCCTGATTTTAGATTTTATAAAGCATTGCAGCACAACTTTTAAATGCCACTGGTCTGCAAAGTAGAACAAATAAACCAATCACAGCACCTCCTTTCACTAGATCAGTTCAGCCTAACAAAAGTACCCATGAGGAACAAGATTAACTGTACGTTAAACACGCTGCCTGGAATGCACTTGTGACAGCATCCCCCCAGCAGCTCTTGAGGACTAATGAAATAGGTGAGTGACATTACCCTGTCTATGCAATCCAGTCCTAATTTCACTATGATTAGCCTTGTTTTAAGCCCACTGCCAGGAATATGAGACTCAGTAAGTCAATAGTACTATGACTGGTTTTCAAGGTATGCAATTTACCAATTTTTAAGCCCTCTGTCTTCATGGAGTAGTTACAAGAGAAGCCAAGCAGATGAGGAAAAGATGTCTAAATTAAGCCATGCAACAGTACAGTTAATTAAGAAAATTTGAGGAGGAGAGGTGGTGAAATGATCTGAGTCTTGAACGTGATGCCCTTCAGTAGGATTCAAAGAAAATAGACATTTAAAATAGGTCAGATAAATCACTCCCTGAAAGTGTCTGCTTGTTTCCTCTCACTGTAATGGGACCCTGAGGTGGTTAGCTCAGATGTAGGTGTCTACACTATAGGTATCTAAATTTGGATGAGACGAATCGTACCTCTGGTGCCCAAATGCCATGAACAGAGAGCAAACACTTATATGGGCAATATACAGGCAGTTGGAGATTCCAGTTTGAGAAAGCAAATTAAAAAAAAATATATGCAGAGCTTCTGGTTTGCTCCCCCTTTGTTACCATCCCCAAGGAAGATGACAGTAAGTGTCTTTAACAATGGGAGTAGGAAAGATGTGGCTCCAAGAGCTCTTGGAGCACATCAGCCTTAGGACAGGAGCTAAGTTATCAGCCTCACAGGCCACAGGAGACGCAAAGCAACCAAGGAAGTCTTTGTGTGATAATTATAGTCTAGAACTGAGCTCTCCGGGGCTCTACTTCTCTTTTTGCTTTGTTTCATTCTTGCTAATATTTTACTGTTTACCTTAATACAATAAAATATGTGTTTATATTCTTAATTCATATTTAGTGACCTGATAAATACTGTGTGCTTTGTTGCCTTGGGAGTGATGGAAGTAATTAGAAGGTATTAGATTATTTTTAGGGTTTCCTATACCATACACAGGGTTAGGAGTCCCAAGGAGTCTACAGCGAACTGTGCACATAACACCAGGAGATTAAGGACATGTGACTGGCTGCCAGGCTTGTGGACAGAGTGTCTTGGCAAGTGTTGGCCCAATATGATCAGCTAGTGGGGAAGGACCCCACTTGGGGTCACTCTGAGCCAGGTACAGCGGTCTAGCTTCGTTTGGTGATCTAGAGCTTCAAGAGTGGTTCTTGCTGAAAGAAGACCACAGCTAACTTGTTAAATCAAATGGAAACACAGCAAGTCCCTTATAATGACATAAATCATTTGCAGTTAGAAGAGATGTGTAAAAGTCTTTTATTACTAGAATGAAAAAAAATTTCTCAGAGGTTAAAATCTAAGCATTTTGTCATAGAATCATAGAATCATAGAATCATTAAGGTTGGAAGAGACCTCCAAGATCATCGAGTCCAACCATCAACCCAACACCACCATGCCCACTAAACCATGTCCCTAAGCGCCTCATCTACCCGTCTTTTAGACCAACACCCCCAGGTCCTTTTCCGCCAGGCAGCTTTCCAGCCACTCTTCCCCAAGCCTGTAGCGCTGCATGGGGTTGTTGTGGCCGAATGTGTCATGACTCTATGATACTTCAGTTCAGCTGACCAGAAATGTAACGCTAATAAATAATCCCATTCAGGGAAAAAGGTGCTATGGCATGTTCTTAAGTACTTCTGCAGTCCTGAGAAAAGCCTGAGAATCTGGCCTCTCTCAGGAGAAAGAAGCTGATGGAATCCCATCATTATTGCCCATGGCAAGTCTGTGATTTACCCCAGTTCTACCTGCTGCGTACAACTCAGGCTTGCAGTGACTTTATCTGGTGAGTTGGAGATGTGGAAGAAATACAGAATTATGCCAGCTTTTTCCTGTAAAGCAAATTCATAGCTATGTTATCAAAGTTTCTAATTATAAAATTTCTTTAGTATTTTATTAATAGGAGGGGAGGGAAGATGCCAAAACTTATGGCATTTCACAAGTAAGATTATGGGTTGATTTCTGATTGGGTGACAGGACCTTAATAATAAAACTCATAATTTTATACTACATTCCTCTAGTGATGATAGACGTTCTTTGTGCATAATAGCACCATTTTTATTCAGGAATCTTGTTAACAGTTGTAAACTCAGATTATAATTTTTATTAGCCTAGTGTTTTCTTATTCCTGTGTTACTGACAGGAAATTACAGCAAGTTTTCTGGCTTGCTTTTTTTTGGTACAGTGAAAGGAATTCCATTCAAGTAGAAATTTCCAAACACTGGGTAGAAGACAGTATTGCTAGAAGCCAACAGCAATTTAAAGTGCACAGAATAGTTAAAAATGTATATATTTAAAGACTAAATTCAAAGAGAAAGTAGACTGGTAGACTGGGTTAGGGTGGTGGGTTTTTTTTAAAGGTACAGATACCTGGCTTTTCATACTTTATAACTTCAGGAACAAATTCCTGTCACCAAACTCAGCATCTAAACTTGGCTGTAGTATGTTTTCATGTTGCCTCATAACAGTAACTTTGACATCACCTCTATGACTGAATACCCTTGGCTGCATTCAGGCTCTACTCCGTGCAGCCTTGCCCGTTGCTGAGATGCCCACCATGGGCAGTGGGAATCAACCACCATGGACTTCTCATGGCTTTGGGTGATTAGGAAACTCAAATGAGAGTATTGGTAGTTGTTTCACCCCATTAGACCACTTGAGCATTGTAAAAGCACTGTTTCTAGGAGAATGTGGGACTATAGCTGCATAATTTACTGTCAACAGCCTACAGTTTATTCATATTACATCAGATACGCTTCTAACTGTCAGTTGATACTGAGTGAATAAAAACTTATTTCCATAACAAGAACACTGAATTCAATCCTTTTCTTCTCTGGTTATAAATGGATGGGAGTTTAGGATTACAAGGAACAAAGCCTAATTTTCTGGGCCTTGCAGACCTTGGTGTTGGGATGGGGGGAGGCAAGTTGTCAAGGCAAAAGCAAGACGTGGGAGCTACAATGACCTCATTTCATAAGACACCAGCATTTTCTGCACAAGTGAAGTAAACCTTCAGAAAAGTATTGCAGTGCTTGAAATTGAGGCTGAAATAGGGAGTGATGAACTTCTGCAAGTGCAGCGCCCTTAACATTGTGCCCTAACAAAGTTGCTGTGAAAGAATGTGCTTTTCCATATGGCATTGGCACGTCCTCTCCTCTGCAGGAACACGTATGGGAGTCTGTGTTTAATCCCTGACTGCTCCTCATCTCCTCTCTCCTTGCACAATTTTGCTCCTGTGATCACATTACGCATTTGGCAAAAATGTGATGTATCAGTCTGCAGATGATTAATTTCAAGACACCTTTTTTCTATTTTATTTTTTAATACATTAAGGAAAACAGCTTTCAAGGAGTTAGAGGACTGAATCACACTGGCTTTCTAATTCCATTAGATTTCTCTGAAAAATCCCATCCTACGTTCAAAAAGTTTTCCTCAGCATGGGCCACAAACCTGTGAACAACTAACTGTAAGGGTAGTGTTTATTCACGTAGTTTATTCTAAATACTTCAGTAAAAGCCTACACGATCCAGTCTTAAGTGTAACAACAACTAATTGCAGTCAGGAAAAGAGAGATTGTTCAGCAATCGCAAGATCCCGTTCTGCTAGTACTCGGTAATTTCCTCTTAGATACAGGACAAGCTCAGCCTTCCTGTTGATTTCAGTAGGTGTTGTAGCATTTAATACTTGGCAGAATTACATCCAGAAAGCCTGAGAAAAAAATGTCAACTTATAAGTTTCATAAGGGTAAACACAGAGCAAAAGCAAAACACATCTCGTTTTCTAAAAAAAAAAAGAAAATAATGCATTAGTGTCAGAAAAAGACTAGAAAGCAGACCTTGGAAATCAGGGGACTTGCAAGGCAGGAACCGCGACATGTACAGTACAGATCCGATTGTATCTGGCAGGCTTGTATTCATAAGACCCACAACATCAGACTCATTCTTTACAAAAGCAAAGTTTGTCAGCTTCTTGCAATTAGCTACTACAATGGTATGACAAGATCTGCAGTGGAATATCCCTTTCCCCTTTCTCCAGAGGAGCAATGCAAGGGACAGCAAGAACTTTACCCAGCACTGGACAACAATAAATCCTGGATACACTGACCCCACTCGATGCAAGCTGAAAAATATTTATTTATTTTTTTAAAAAGTTTCAGTGTTACACTTCCCTACCTAGTAAACAGCTGAACAGGCAGAACGATACCCAAGACCATCTCCTCCACCCCCATCTCCACCCCCGTCGTATCAGTGCTTCAGGCAACGTTTGGGAAAAAAAAAAATCACACACACAAAACCCCCAACTTAAGTATCTTTTCTGATAGGAGCATGGAACAGTAACCAAAAAACAATCAAGTCCTCATTGTCATAGTGTGACAATCACAGCACCGCTTCTGTTGAGCAAATAGTCAATTCACAGAGAAAAGAATCATGAGGACAGACACGAAAGCTGTTATTATCCATTTTAAGTAATAGGAGAAGGTCACGTATCAAGCAGTTACACCTTTTCATTACATCCTAACCTTCCACAGCAGGGGAACCACACTTATGACTGCGTTAGATATACAAAAGCTTTCAGCTCCAAAAAAGGAAAAGAAAAGATGGGGAAGGGAAAAAAAGAAATGAAATTCATCTTACCAGCACGTTGCAGCACCAACTTGCTTGAAGGAACGTTGCCTTTACAGGTTTCTCTTTTAATTATCCTGGAAGCAGAAGGGGGGAAAAAAAAAGACGACGACGAAGCAGGGTTGTTAAATTAGCGTGTGCTAGAATCTTTTCAGTTTGTCGCAGAGTAGAAAAATACCAAAAAAAAAAAAAAAGGCACACACAGAAAGAAAAAAAAAAGAAAAAGAAAGCTCAGTAATTTAAATTTGCTGTCAGTTCAGGCAGCATCGCTCTGTCCCGCCCCTCTTCCCACTGGGTTCTACTACCTGCAGGGCTGCAACTGACAGCTACTGTGCAAACAAAAAAAAAGGCAAAAAGCATGCTGGGACCATGCTGTCTGCTGTCTGAGTCTCTCTCCACTTCTGATGACTGAAAATCATTAGTGGAAAGGTTCTGTTGTTGTTTGCTGGGATTTTTAAGTTGGGTTCTTTGCATGAAATTTAATTTATTTTTAATTGATACGATGCAGCACGTGACAGAAACTGGTGGTTCTCTTTCTGAGCTCTGCTCAGAATGGAAACTAACCTGAACAGATTGATTTTAAGTGTGGTGTATGTAGAATATACACAAACATTTGCCATGTTGCACTTTGCAGGCATGCATTCAGCCCTTCCTGTAATACTGTGTACAAAAATGTTTGTTTGAATGGAAAATCAGGAAAGCTTTTCAACAGAAAGCAGCTAAAACTCTGGCACTCAAAAAAGTTGCCAGTATTGTTTTTGCTCTGCTTTTAAGTTTTCCTTCTAAACTTTTTCAAATCTTTTTTGACAGCAAAAAGTAACAGAAGTCAGAGGCATAACAAACAGCTGGCACAACACTCATGTAAAAAGGACGAGCTAACAATCACAGGACATAAAAAGCTATGTTTTTAACCAGATGTTTAAAACCATTTTTGAAAGTCTGTGCTAGTGACTATTAGCAGACTGCATACATCATATGAGTGTGAAATATTTGATGAAAACTAACAAGAAAAACAAGTACAAAAGCTATAAATGCCTTTTCATAGCTATTTTAATTGTCGCTAACAGGCTTTTAGCAACAGGGCTAAAATCATCCTTCCAAAACAAAAAGAAGCATAATCTGTAACTTCTAACTATAAATATATTCACCAAAATATGGTTTCCACCTAATTATAAAATAAAATTAAAAAAGTGAAATGATGCTTTTCCTTAATACTTTAGTAGTAATTGCTTGGATCATGCCACAGTAAATATGCAACATTTGTATTCAGTTATTGCTCTACTTATGTGTGCAACCATAAAATAAAAAGCTGAAATGTTTAAACGTAATTAAATTAATCTCTGTTTTACTCAAAGTTTACCATTTACACAGGAAGAGACACGTGCATGCTGAACATGCCTGCCATAGACAATTGGCTTCTAAATAGATTTTTAAAAACTCTGCAGAAACTAATTGCTCCTATGCCTGCATCCCTTCTGCAGCTTTTACTCATCGAAGTAGATCTGGTAGGGTGACCCCTACCACCAGGAGTTGCACAACAGGGCTCAAGGTGTAGGGTCTGCCCTACAGCCCTTGTAAGGCTCCTGTTCATCAACAGACAGCCATGTTAAATTGGTACCACAGTAAACTTTTAAGTTGCTTTTCTCCTCTTTTAGAGCCTCCAGACCCTTTTAACAGGTGACCTCGTGAAGCCATCTCTAGAGATGGTAGAGATCTCCCACATTCCAGATATAAGGTTTAAACTGGCATGGGTGAGAACCATCCCTTTGCAAAGTTCACGAAGATCTCTTAGCAGACTCATGCTGTCTACAAGAATTTTTGTTATCCCATGTGGGTTCAGTCTCAGTATAGAGGGAAAAGACAGCATAGAGAGTTGTCTTCAAAATGGAAATACAAGGACAGTGAACATGATTCAGAAAAGGTGCAACAGTAGATTCCTCAAGTAGTTACAGCAAAAATGCAGCATTTTTCCACTAGTATTTGCTCTCATTTACACTTGTGTGGCTTTAAAGCCCTATTTTTATGCTAGTAAAATGTTTTAGTATATGTTTTCATCCAAGTTCAGTGTCTCCTGGCTCCCTGTCCTTTGTTTTAACTGCAAGACTTTCCTTCTTTTCACTCCTTGTTAAGAAGAAAAAAGGTAAATGGTAAAGAAAAAATGTGTTCTTGATGGTTTGACAGTATTTGATCCTTATTTTGGTATCTTCATGCACACATACAAACACATGCTCAATTTCAAAATTCTGTTAAATCCAACTAACTTATTATCCTTCTATATCTCCTTGCAAAAATCAAGGGTGGCCTGTTTTTAATGCACTTGGCATTTTAAGCAAGGCACTCAGACCTTCAAAAGACAAATAACTGAACTTTGCCTTTAATGGAATACAGTAGTGCACTAAATAACAAAAACTAAAAAAGCTAGGTTTAGCAAGGAGATACAGTCAAGAAGGCAATTTGACTAATTGGTTGAGAAAATGCACAAAAGCTCATAAAATCAAACATTTATAAAAACACCTTACTTGTGCTATTAACTTGAAACAAAAATAGTGGTAACATAAGCTGTTAATACCACCTTTTCTCCTGTAATGTAGGACACTAGAAAAAACAAGAACAAACATTGAGGTGTTTAGAAGAGCAGGGTCTGACTGAAGTCAGTGGAAGCTTCATTCGTTTTAGGGTTTTAGTGATGCTGTATGTTACTATTAACCATTCAGTGTCTCTGTTAAAATCTAATTTTGAATAATGGTCATAGGCTTTGGACTGTAGAAGTAAGTTAGGTACTATGGGAAAGATAATCCTTTTTTTGTCATTCTATAGTCAGTTCTTAATGAATCAGTTAAATTAAAGAAGCAGTAATTAATGGAGGTTTCCTACTATATAATGCGACAGAAAGTATCTAATTAACCTTTGTATCCTTTACAAAACACCATCGAGTGAAGCATTTTCTGGTTTTGTTTTAGTCAGGAACATTTTTGCCTTTAACTTCAGCGGCATTCATATTGACTGTTTTGTGTTCTTTTCACAAGTTTTCATGTCATTGGCCATCAAGGACGAGCTCCTAAAACCACTGAAACCATTCTGTAAATTTCCATTCATTTAAAAAAAAAAAAAAAACAACACACCAAACCTTCAAAATCCCTTTTTGCACTTCGTCTAAATAGACTCTGCTATACTGTGATGGGAAAAGGGTTGGAGAAGAGGTTTTCACCTAGTATGAGATTAGTCCCAGTATTAAAATCAAGACTTGTAAACTTGGCAAACACCAAACAAGACCAGAAAGATCCCTTTCCTTCTCTTGTGAAGTCTTTCTTTGTAGTCAGATCTATCTAAATAGCCTTACTTCAAATAAATGAAACCCTGTGCCTTCCTGCCCCTTAGAAGCAAAGGGGCTCACTCAGCTCTATTGAGACCCTTCACCTATGTAAAGGGAATTTAGAGAAGGTGTGAATTATACAGCCGAGAGATATAAATGTAATTTTGTGTAAACAGCCAACTCCATTGTTATAGGGGGACTTGGGAATAAACATGGGCCGTACAGCCAGCTATGACTTTCAACTTTCAGTAGTCACACATCTTAAGATTTACGACATGTATTAATTATGTCAAAGTAATACCCAGCCTCCAGTGACTTCATGCAACATATTTCTTTGTGCACAAGCTAAGACTTCTGTTATGCTAATTGCTTCCTCCTGCACCTTTAAATTGGGGTTGGTTTTGGCTGGGATAGTTAATTTTCTTCATAGTAGCTAGTATGGGCTGTGTTTTGGATTTTTGCTGAAAACAGTGTTGATAGTTCAGGGATGTTTTAGTTCAGTATCTTGAACACCCCTGGGTAGTTAAAATACTTCTATTGGTATTTCTTAGGAATATTGCTTTGGTTTTGTCTAAGGTTAACAAGCAATTCAGGAATACGACCCAGGCTCTGTAAGAATATGGTCATGGGTGGCATGGCAAGTGGGAGAATATGGCCAGGTATCTAGAGAACTTCTCACCTCCAGTGGTCTGGAACTTCACTCCCAAACAACTACAGGATCCTGATGAAGTGATAGAATGCTTGAAAAAAAAAATGCTGTGGCTGTTCCAAAGAGGCACAACTTACCGCGCTGTGCTGGGCCCTGACCAGCATCTACCAAACACTGCTTGATCTTATGCAGCCCCCTCAGGAAGAAGAAAGGAAAAACATACCAACAGACACTACGGCTAAACCAGACACTATATCAGTCACCCCTATAACTAAAAAGAAACAATGGAAGCAGAAGTCAGCTCGTTTAGTAAGGGATGAAGAAGCTTCTCCTAAGAG
>NW_008824544.1:1232949-1245602 GCF_000699105.1 Pygoscelis adeliae | reverse complement strand
GTGGTGGTGGTTAATGAGGATGTATTGGATAGTGTGGGATCTGAGCATGATGTAAATCGTATGGAATAAAGGGTGGAGAACGTGTGCTGGTTTTGGCTGGGATAGAGTTAATTTTCTTCACAGTAGCTAGTATGGGGCTATGTTTTGGATTTGTGCTGGAAACAGTGTTGGTAACACAGGGATGTTTTTGTTACTGCTGAGCAGTGCTTACACACAGTCAAGGCCTTGTCTGCTTCTCACCCCACCCCACCAGCGAGCAGGCTGGGGGTACACAAGAAGTCAGGAGGGGACACAGCCGGGACATCTGACCCCAACTGACCAAAGGGATATTCCACACCATATGACGTCATGCTCAGCATATAAAGCTGGGGGAAGAAGGAAGGGGGGGGCGTTTGGGGTGACGGCGTTTGTCTTCCCAAGTCACCGTTACGCGTGATGGAGGCCTGCCTTCCTGGCGATGGCTGAACACCTGCCTGCTGATGTGAAAGAGTGAATGGATTCCTTGTTTTGCTTTGCTTGCGTGCGCGGCTTTGCTTTACCTATTAAACTGTCTTTATCTCAACCCACGAGTTTTCTCAATTTTACTCTTCCTATTTGCTCCTCCATCCCACTGGTGGGGAGTGAGCGAATGGCTGGGTGGGGCTTAGTTGCCAGCTGGGGTTAAACCACGACAGGGTGGCTTTCTCATACATTTAATTGCTTTCCCCTGCAGCTTGCAAAGAAAAGGTAGTTGAAGGTGGCTCCTAAACAAAGATATATAGTAATTAAAAGCTCTTTTAAAGAGAGCTTTTTTGTACAGCACCTGCTGTTAATGGAGTACTTTGTATACAGTTCTGTGTAGTCTTTGAATCCAGTGCATTATTTCAGAAGTAGTGTGTTGTTGGAGGATTTCTACATCTGATGTGGTGACCTATATATATTAATTAGCCTATGCTGAAAAAAAACCACACCAAGAGACTTCCCCTTCCCCCAGAAAAACCCAGCCCATAGAAATGGTTTGGTAAAATGAAAAGTAAGGTTGTAAACTTCTGATTGCCTTGTGGATAACAATCACTTAATTGTGGGTTTTTTTCCAGGTGAAAAAAACAGCTTGTTACAGTTTCCATTAAAAGATCATCATTTTATAATGTGTAGTTTTGATTACCAAAATTTCTTATTGAGGAATAAGAAATTCTGTAGCTTATGTGATTTAATAAATAACAGTTACACATCTTAGTCCTTCCCTGCTACCTTCCCTGTGGTTGAATTCATTTTTTATACCTATGTTGCTGTCCCCTCAGTACATCCTGCTGTCTTGCAATCAAAGGGGGCTAACTTAAAAAAAAACCTCTACGGAATTTCTTGCTTTGATAAATTAATCCATCCTTGTGTGTTAGTCTTCCAAATGCTTGTGTCTTAAGAATAGTTTGTGGGGTGAAAGTAAAGCCCTAAGACAAGAAAGAGAGACACATGCTGTTTGTAAGTTCCCGCTCTTTCCACAGGGAAAAATAATGTGAAAGATAAGGGTGCCAACTCTATTCATAAGGTGTTTTGCGGTTTGCTTTGATGTTTGGTTGCATTCGATGGGATGTTAACTGATGATTCAATGGAAACTTCCAGATGCTAAAACTGGAAATAGTTAAGCAGAGAAAGAAAATTACTCAGCAATTTTATAATGTTGCAATAGCAGCCTTGGCTCCGAGGTGAAAGGGGATGTTTTCCATGCTGGTGTAAATAGAAGAAGGGGAAAAGATAACCAGACTCTCCTCACCAACATCAAGTTCAGGTGTTCATAACTGACTCCTATGAAATTTTCTTCTTAACAGCCTCAGAGCAGAAAGGGACTCATTAATTGTCTCAGGAAGTACTTGGACATTTCTCATCGCTATAGACTGGATGGGTAAAAAAATAAAAAAGACATCTACTATGGCCATTGTGAGAAGGTCAACACCAAAACTTTATAGGAGCTACTTATCTTGTGTTTAGTAAATGCCACAATAAATCAGACAGCAATAGGCCTTATATATTTTAATGGAGGTCATCCCAAACACATATTTTATTTTTTTCTGATACATATCTCCACATACTTCCAGCATGTGCTCCCCAGAATAAAACCTTCCAGACACATTCGAGTGTATTTTCACAATACACACTGATGAAGAATTCATTCTTGCAGTAGCACTGACTTATTGTTATTTACTAAGACTCCATAAAATGGCTCCCAATGCTCAGAGGCTGATGCCTTACAATGTTAGTCCATCTATAGCTCCTGCCATTGAAAGAACCTGTCAGTTTGGAGACTACATGTTGCCTAAATATACTTTTCTCCAAGGTTCAAGTGACCAGTTAATAAAGCAGTTGCAACAGCTTTAACCACACCTTTACTAGCCTGCAATTTCTGAGTCACTAACCCTTTAGGATTATGAAGCTTATCCCCTGGCAAGCATCCCTCCATCCTCTCAGACTCTAAATTAATGTCCAAGAATGTGATCACTTTGATGGGACCAGCTGTTTCTTCTGCTGCCAAAGCACTCCAAACACTTTGGCAGCTCCCCTAAATGTGCTCAGTAAATCCTGACATGTACCATAGGAGTGTGCTCTGTGGGCTCCTCTGCAAAAAGGCATCCGTGTATGCAGCACTGACCCTGACATTTGACTTCTGTGTTCGCACCTTATTGCGTAGATCTGGGAGGGATCCAGCATGAATTCAGAAAGTGCAGGTTGGCAGCTCCTGAACCAACAATTTTTTTGCCTTCAAGCTTAAAACTTAACAAGTGAGAAGTATGCAAATATACAGAGAAAGACATGATTTGCTATTTATTGAGCCTGCCTGTAAAATGTTCTTTACCTTTTGCAATCTTTACAAGAGGATCAAGGAATATCAGAACAGTCAAAAAGGTATTATTAGCTGGGCTAGGAGCAGCGCTTGTCAAAGTTGCACGATGTTTGCTTTTATATAACCCTGTTTTCAGTTGCTTATGACTTTTTATCACACTACATTTTAGGATTACATTTTCTCTGCTAGGGGTCTGCCTTTGATAGTTGGAAAACTTCAGCCAAATGAACCCAGACTTTGCTGAAAGCCAGACTGGGGGAAAAGCATCTTAAGATGGCAGTAGTCTTTTCTTTCAGGAGGTCTGCAACTATTGTGTTTCTGCCAGGATTCAAGCAGGGACTTGAAATTTGTCCATGAAGTGGCATTTATGTAAGGGACAGCAAAAAAATACATCCATAAAGAAAATTATACAAACGACGACACTTCTGGAGAAGCTAGTAAAAAACACAGGATGGACAAGCTATATCCTGCATGGTTTAGGGGACAGTGCAGCTTGGCTTGAATGACAGGATGACACCATCCTAATTTTGGGGGAGAAAGTTCAGGGAGGAAGGCTTAGGCATATGGATTTGTGCAGTGCCACTTGCTCTCAAGGCTGTAACCAACTTCATTTACTAGTATTGATATGGCCATTACAGTAAGCTCTGAGCACTTAAACTGTTGGTAGAAATGCTCTGAAACTAAAGACAAGAGAGGCAAGAGTGGACTGGAGGCAAGGTTGTTAGGAGAGCAAATCTGGACATGTATTCAGGAGGACAGAGAAAGAAAGGAGACTGGAAATGCCTGGAAAAAGAGAACTAAAACTTAGATGCTGCTGGAGAGGAGAACAGGTTGGTTATGCATGACATTTTGTCTGGAAGTAAGGTAGGAGCCGGCAGTCAGAGGGATTGGTTCAGACATGGAGACTGGAGATGCGCTGTTGGAAATAGGCTGGATGGGTAAAGAGAAATTGTGTAATGAAGAACACATGATTATGTAGCATTGTACAGCATGGGCTTTGGAGGAGGGAATGAATGTTGCTAGTGATCTTAACTGTAGTTTTTCCTAACTTTTTGAAGGGCTCAGCTTCTATAAACAGTAATGTTCTTGGACAGCATTTTTCTTTGTTAGGAACTATACAGACTCCCAGTGGTGTCCCCTGCTTGAGGTCCTTGGTCTTACTGAAAATATGAGTTAATAATAATGAAAGAAAACATAATAATCAGCCAAATCACATTAAACTCTTAACTAGTTTCTGTGCCTGCTACTTACTTACTCCTCTGTGCGTCTCTTCTGACAGCACAACTTTGCCTTGAAGGGCAAGAACATCCCATCTGTTGAGCTCTGAGGGTGTAAACGTCCTTAAAAAGGAAAATATTTGTCTGCTTGGTGTATACGAGAGGCTGAAAGACCCGGCATTGCCTGCACTGGAAATGGGTAATCTCCGTCTCCCTCATGGCTAACTATGCACAAATTGTGTCATCTTGTACACAAAGGGCAGATCCGATTGGGGCATATGTTATCATAGAGCTGCAGTCACACAGAGGCCCTCAACATGAATACTATTAAAATGTGAAATGCTCATAGATTATTTTAGGCTTCACAGAGAGCCATAACAGCTACTGCAATAAATTAGAGCAGTTGTCAGGCACTTATGTATCAGTGCACCCTAGCTGTCACTTTGCAGGCTGCAGTGCATCTCTGCTTTGCTGTCGTGTCGTATCGTATGCCGCAGGCACGTTTCCCACTTGCATCGCTCAGTGGAAGAATTGTCTTGCAATGGTGTTGTGATGGTCTCTTGTACAGAGCTCGAGACATACACAGGGATCAAAATATGTGCCAAAACCCTACTGCCTGTCTGAACAACCCTTCTTTTTAATCCTCATAAGATTTCAGCCTAACTCCCTTCCCACATCCCTTCCTTGTCTAATGAGGCAGGAACAGAACTGGATTTTCCTGAGGAAAAGTGTGAGAAACAGCAATCAGTCTGCCTCACGCCTGTATCATCAGAAATCCCTACTCCTTTTATAAGACATTAAATGACCATTTGCCATGAAGCAGAAAAAGCAATGACCTTAAGCACAGACATTTCCAAGTATAACTGCACTACTGCTCTGTAGCAAATTGTTTATGTTGCCTGGGCAAAATTAGGAATTTGTATGTTGCACCTAGCATAAGTAATGAGGCAGCAAGTGATTTTTTTTTAACTAATATTTGTTTCAATTCAATTGACTTTAGATAATTTAATGGAACTAGTTATTAGTTATTACAGCACTTAGGATAGATTTTATTAAAGTTTTGGCCTTAACAATGAAACTCATTAATCATTCTTAAGTATTGTACATAAAATAGGAAACTCTCACTGAAATGATGGAAACTGGATTTGTCAGAGGGGAAAAAAAAAACCCCAACACATAAATTAGGCTTAAAATCTGATCAATCTGAGAATTGCTGTTTACTGAGGAAAGTCTTCTGGACTATAAAATATTTAATTAAAAAATCTATCAATTCAGAATTAAGAGCTTTTGGAAACAAATGTCAGTAGTTTAACTGAACAAAATAATATAGTTAATTAGAATGTAGTATCAGTGTGTGTGTATATATATACAAAAATATTTCATGGTATAAAATCTCTCTCATACAGAAAATTCCATACATTGACAACAGTTTTTGAAAATGTGTACTACTACCTCCATGTTATTAATATGTAAGGAAAGTCTAAAAGACATTAAATAACTTCCCTACAGAGACAAAGAAAGTCAGAGACAGGAAAAAGGACAGATCTGTCCTTTCCCTTGGAATGCACTACTACTGTTTTATTTCCAAAGCTGTCTAGATGAAGCAGTAAATAACTAAGTACTAGGGCTGATCTTCAGTAATATCTAGTGATCTATCATATTAATTAGATTAATGTGACCTGACCAAAAAAAAAAAAAAAAAATCACTATCCTACATGAAAACACTGAAGCAATCCCTTTCAGGAGACCGGATGAGTTTGAAACATGCTTTCCTAGAAATCAAGTTTTATCTCACGGGAAAGCTTAAGTCAGTAGGAAGTAGCACAAGTTACACGTGTGGAAGATCTGTGCTATCTAGTTTACTTTCCAATTTTACCAAAGTTTATTACTGCACAGCTCTAAAATTGCCTACTCCTTCCTTCAAATGCCTGAAGTGCTAAAGCTTATGTCTTCTCTACGTGTGGCTGCTACACTGGCTACTAGATCTTGATTTTGATGTCTTTAAATTCATCTCATTCTCTTTGTCCAACTACAATGAAAGTATTAGTAGAAGAGGAAAATATTTATTTCTGGAGGGACATGCCCACTTTCACATCACTTATTCAAGCCCACTTTTACATGACTTATTCAAGAACTTCTTTATTGTGTCCTTAGAAAACAATTATCCCTGAACGGAAGAAAAAAATGTCTTCATTCCTTGTGCTTTGCCCTCCAGTACTGAGATGCTTTCATTTAGAGATGTTCTGCCAGATATTGCCACGCACAAAGCTACAATGTTTCATCTTGTTTTATGACACGTGTGAATTTTGCCTAAATCTTTAACTCAACAATATTTTTTCTTTCTGCTTCACACTGCAGATTTATCTCTAACTTTAAGTTTTCTTTCACCCCAGATTGCTTTCAATAACCCTGCATTTCAGGCTCTTTTTAACTTCCTCCCTTTGCTACTCAACATTAATTATTTTTTCTCTAGTGGGATTAGCTTGCAATTTTCCAGGCTAAACATAATTTTGCTTTAAGCCACATTCCTAACCTATTCAGGTCCTCTTGCATTATTTCACTGGGGTTGATAACCTTTACTGATTTTAATACCATCTGCAACTTTCATTAATATTCTGTTTACTCTTTTCCCCTGGATCAAAATGAAGACATTAAGGCCTGGCCTGACTCCTGCAGTACCTGCTAGATACCTCCCAGCAACTTTCAACTTTGTTTTTCATTACCCATTGTTTAGAATCCTCTAGACGGCTTTCAATGTGAGTGACAATAAAAAGATGTCTCTTCAACCTTAGAATATCTATTATAAACAATGGTAAGTAAAACTAAAACCCCCCAAACCCTAATCAAATATTGTCAGTAAACTTTCTCTTTGCATGGCTCACTAACATGTCTATTGCTTTGGCTGTTTAAAAAAAAATTTAAGCAGTAATCCTCTTTCTGGCTGGAGAATGAACATTATCTAAGTTCTTATCAAATTGTTCTGAAATATGTTATGCTCCTGCTTATTTACAATATCTGTAAATAAAATTTTAGTAGATAACAATATGGAAAGCTGGTGTTTTCCCTCAGTTGAAGGCTCATTTGCATTTTTCTGTTGTAGAATGAGTTCTGGGAGTGCCTGGACCTCCATCTTTGGAAGAACTTAAGTTAGAAGGGAGTTGCCAAATGCTTCTTGAGGATCTGGGCCTTTCTCCAGGAGGCAGAGTAAGTAAATTCCCAATGGTCCATGTTATACCGCCCTTCGGCTGCACACGGCAATGTCTTGATTGCCCTGACAGAAGAATGAGTGAGGCATGTAGGGAGCACCTGATTTATGGTGCACCATAATGTATCCTTTCAGGCAATTTTGAAGATCACTTACTTGAGAGAGCTACTGCTTGGATCTGCTATGAATTCCCAACATTTCCTAAAAGTCTGCATAGTGTTCCTGTGCCCCTGTGGATCTGTGTATCCCCCAAAATTAACGGGACTCGCAACACTTCCATTTTCAGAAGTGTGGAGATGCCACGCATCAGGACCAAGGGTGTACATAAATTTTCCCTTATGCCAGAGACAAATCCCAGGCAAGGTGGATTACATACAGATCTAGATCAGACCAGCATGTTCCGGAGGCTTGTTGCTGCTGCTGAAGGTTAGCTTCCAGCCTTCCAGAGATGTCTTTCTTCTCAGCACACCTTTATATTGCACTGTCAGGATACTGCAGCAATATGAAGTGGCTTAGGGATCCTTTTAATCCATGTCTTCTTGTCCCATGTAGAAACACACTTCAGAAACAGTACAAAGCCATCTGTATTATCTTGGGCTGAAATGGTCAGGTTTCTGGAATGGAGAGGATGATAAACCCCTAGGCTAGCCTCAGTTGTTATCACAACCTAGTCTAGCTTAACCTTTTGAGATGTTTAAGTCTGCGTGGAACAAGAAGTTGCCTTCTCAAAACAGAGCTTTGATCTAAAATACAATTTTGGCAGATCTAGTTGGGAACAAGGGAGGGTTAATAGAGCATAGCATTAGCCTCCTGCTGAGAATTTCTCTTCATGCTTCCCATAATACTAGACCAGCTGGACCTTGCTGCTGACTCTTTCAGGAACAGCTTTAGTGGAAAGGTGATATTAAATGCTAAAACCACTGTCTAATTGATGTTATCTCACTGGCTCCTTTGCAGGAATACTAGTTAAGAATCACTGTAGCAGCAATTTCAGTCCAGCCTTGCTATTTATAAAAATCAGAGTGCAGGTGGCTTTGGCAGAGATGGAAAAAGCAGTTAATCTACTTAGAAACATCCCTGCTTTACTGACTGCTTGGCTAATAGTCCAGATTGATTTTTAATATGCTAAAATTGTCATGTTGGGATGTATATCTGGTAGCTGTACAAACTAAAGAAATAGGGTAGAGTTTCTACATGACTGTAGAGGCTGTCGTAGGAGAGGCTTCTTCCCCTGCCACATGCAGGTACACCAATGCTCCCTGGCTTGACTTGATGGAGATGTGAGGCAGCTGCCCATTAAGCTACCTGGAGTTCAGTGTCCTGATAGCCCAAACTGAGGTCTCCATGGTTGCTAGCTTCAGAGTCATCCTGGATAGTTGAGGAAGCTGTCCTTGCTGCTAAAGGAGCCTTGGTTCCTAGGCTCAGGCTTCTAGGTGACCCAAGGCCATGAGTGCTGAGTTGCTGTCCTCTGAGGGGCTAGCCAAATAGAAAGCAAGTTCACTATTCGCAGCCTCTATTAGTGAGGGGAGCAATGGTTCTCCTCCTCAAAAAAGGAAATGTTTTCTTATATGTGTCAGAAATACTGTATGTGATACATAATGATGCATATCTTTCTTCCTGCTGGGAACAGACTTACATCCTAAATCCCACCTCTCCCCTTTCTCAAAGGAGAAAGCCAGGAGGAATTTCCTTAGTGCATCTCTTGTACTAGGCACTTTTGCAGTCTCCCTGGTTGCAAGTGAACTCCGAGTCAAAGGCTTCTAGGGTATGCCTGTCTTGGATTGCTCCTTTTCGAGATTGTCATCCAAAGCGAAGTCAAGCCAAACCTTACACTGATACCTTAGAGACTTTGTACCAAGGGAAAAAAACCAACTCCAACAAAAAACCCCCGTGCAATGTTAATTAACAATAGCATTGATTGATCTGCCTGTGAAAAACATAGAATCCCTATTTTACATATAATTTTACAAATATTCACTAAAAGAAAGGTAGTGAAATGTACAAGCAGAATCTCCTTAAGTAATAACAGTGAGTGGTTTGCCTAAAGTAGAATTTATTAAAATAAGGGCTGCCTTGGGCAATCTGTCACTAATACACCTGTTTACCTATTTATTAATTTACCTGTTTCCTAAACTAGGTTAAAATATTTGTACATTTTTTCCATTTATAAACTACTATTTTGTAAACACCCATTTTTTCTTTGCCCTATTTCTGGGTGTATAACTAACAGTCTCTTTTGAAGTCTTACGGAAGCTGAGGACAAATGCAACATAATATTTTAAGAACAAGTTCTTCACCATGTAGCAAGAAGCAATAAATGGATCTGCAGCACTTGTGGTAAGAGTAGTTTGGATGGTGCTGGCAAAAATGGTCATGTGTCCTCTTTTTCTGCCCCAATCCAGAGATTGGTATTGGTCAATAGGTGTCACAGGAAAAGAGTCAGAGATCACTCAGACAGATCTGATCTAGTAGTTAGTTTATTGAGTTTTAATCAGGAAATTTATGTATGTAAAATATTTAATAAGTACAGATGGATTGGCGGTCAATACTCTACTATTTACTACACTTAAAGTTAGTACGTGATATACAGATTATCGCTTAAGCTTACTATACATATCTTAAATGTTACGTGCATGCAAAAAATGTCACTTACCAACAAATCGATGTCTGGTGTCAGTTAAGGGATCTCTCAGCCCCGAGGGGTAACCTTGAGAGGCATCCCTACTCAAGGGGAGATTGCTGCGCAGACAGCTGCTATGGCGGGAGAGCTCAATGGACCCTGATGGCTACAGATATTTATAGCGTAAAATGGTTGATTTGTAGTCAGATTTTCTGTTGTGTTAATGTAGTTTTGGCTGCTTATCAGTCCAGTCTCCAGCCAAACTTTTTTTTGGGGTTTGGTGCAGTGTTCTCACTGATAGCCTCACACAATAGGATTAATTGTGATTAGGCCAACTTGCTGAGCGTCTGCCTGGACCAAAGTTCAGTTAGTTCAAACAGGAGTACTGCATCCATCATGCTCTCCACCCTGTGACTACAGTTAATCCACTTTACTTCACAGAGTGGTGGTATGGTCACCTCTTGCCTCTGTGCCATAAATACAGGGCAGTAAAGACATCACCTTTTCAGTAGGCTGGTATATAAGCTCATATATCAGATTTGCTGATTCTTTAACATCAACATGTTCACTCATAGCTATTATATGTTAAGTGCCATAATTTGATATATAAACAAAGAGTTAACAATAAACACAAAACTACAAAGATTAACAAGACTACAATTGGGTGTAACATCAAATTCAAAGTTGCAGTTGCTGTTGTTGACCATCCAAGGGCAGTTTCCCACCAGTGATGTTCTCCATCTTTCTTCACTCTTTCTAGGATGCAGTGTATCTCATCTGCATCATGATGGATGGTAATTAGGGTTCTTTGTCCTTTGTTTTGAACTCATTTCAGCAATTGACACAGCTTATCACGTTGCAACAGTTTTCTTACCAATGTGAGATTCATTCCAATGGGGGTAGGCAATATATGTTGACACGATGTGTAGTTAGATTGTAGCAATTTGTGGGTTGTGACAGGAGCTGAATAGTTAAAGTCACATCCCACAGTTTTAATGAAATTACAAATACAGATATTTGAGTGACTGTGTATATCCACAGTGGTGGTGTCTGTACATATAGAATCACATAGGGTTCTCATGCAAACACATCCATTTCCAAAACATAGAAGTAGAGTTTCAGGGGTTTCATCAGGATATATTTCAAAATGACAAACATTTAGTTCAGTGTCAAGACAAGTGTCTTGGGCCTTAATGGTATTACTTTCACAAATAAATCCTTCTTGTTTCCATACAACACATGCATCAAAATCTACAGTTTGCCATTTTGCTGGGCCCATACTCTATAATTTTAATGGATAGAATACAGTTCCATGGTGATTTAATCCCAGTGCAATTACTGGGTATATGGTGGATACCAAAGCATTGCATATTGTTAAAACAAAAGCTATGGTTTTACTGCTGGTGGGGTCATAACTGAAGTTGACCAGATACCACCAAGACTGGTAATCTTTTTCAAATTGAGTTGCATTTTCCAAAATTACCTTTCAAATCTCAGTGGGCAAGGTGCCCTCATTGCCTTCCCTTATGTTTTCCAATGTAGTGGATTGCACCCATAACTGAGCTTAGTTACAGCTAAGAACTAGAGAAACATTATTCTGTGTTATGCCAAGTGCATCTACAATTAGTTGGTAGTCGTTTTAATGAATTTTTTCCTATTTAGGCCATATATCAGCTAAGAGTCATTGACTAGTTCCTAGTGCCAGCAAAGATCTTAATGGATGTTCTAGTTTATACAAATCACTTGTTGCTGAGCTTAAGTCGTTTGCCAAAACTTCAGTGTCTATGCTGTTTAATACTCCTAATCCGGTTCCCAGGATGCCAGTCACATCTCTCCTTGCTCATTTTGGAGAGGTGAGGGTTTGCCTCTGCAACCATGCTAACCATCCTGTAGAGGATATATTTAGGAATGGTGAGCAGGTAGGTTTAATTGCAGGGATATTAACCTGCTTTGATATTTCCACTCACTTGAGGGACCATGATGGATGAAATAGCACTTGTTGTTGGCCTGTATATTTAATAGCATAGGGTCCCATTTCAGAAATCCATGGGGATAAGGTTTCAACAGTCTTATCGGGGGTCTTGGAGGTAGTAGCATGCATTGTGGGGGCTAAGGTAGTTTTTGCTATGCTGATATAAATTATCCCAGTTTCAGTTGTGGATAAATGTTGTGGTTTAATCCAGCAGGCAGCTAAACACCACACAACCATTTGCTCACTCCCCCCACAGAGTGGGGATGGAATAAAGATCCCACAGGATGGGGGATAGAATCGGAAAAAATGTAAAACTCATGGGTTGAGATAACGACAATCTATTCCCCACAGGATGGGGGATAGAATCGGAAAAAATGTAAAACTCATGGGTTGAGATAACGACAATTTAATAGGACAGAAAAGGAAAGGAAAATAATAGTAATGATAAAAGAATATGCAAAACAAGTGATGCACAGTGCAATTGCTCACCACCCACCGACCAAGGCCCAGCCAGTTCCCAAACAGCAGCTGTGCCCCCCCGGCTGATTCCGCCCAGTTTTTGTTCAGCATGACATCATATGGTATCGAATGTCCCTTTGTCCAGTCTGGGTGAGCTGTTCTGGTTGTGTCCCCTCCCAGCTTCTTGTGCACCTGCAGCCTCCTCACTGGCAGGGCAGTATGGGAAGCTGAAAAGTCCTTGACTTAGTGTAAGCACTGCTCAGCAACAACTAAAACATCGGTGTGTTATCAACATTATTCTCATACTAAATCCAAAACACAGCACTGTACGAGCTACTAGGAAGAAAATTAACTCTATCCCAGCC
>NW_008824544.1:1230083-1231981 GCF_000699105.1 Pygoscelis adeliae | reverse complement strand
TTTTCAAGGCCCAGGATAGTGTTCTGGGCCGTGGCACGGGGCACAGGTTATGTTTCCAGCCATCCGGTCATTGCTTCCACCACTGTAAGCACATGGCACTTGCCTTGGCGGGTTTGTGGGAGTGTGATATAATCGATCTGCCAGGCCTCCCCATATTTGTATTTCAGCCATCATCCTCCATACCAGAGAGGCTTTAACCGCTTGGCTTGCTTGATTGCAGCGCATGTTTCACCTTCATGGATAACCTGTGCAATAGTGTCCATGGTCAAGTCCACCCCTTGATCATGAGCCCATCTATATGTTGCATCTCTTCCTTGATGGCCTGAGGTGTCATGGGCCCACCGAGCTATAAATAATTCACCCTTCTGTTGCCTGTCCAGATCCACCTGAGCCACTTCAATCTTAGCAGCCTGATCCACCTGCTGGTTGTTTTGATGTTCTTCAGTGGCCCAGGTCTTGTGTACATGAGCATCTACATGACATACTTTTACAACCAGGTTCTATTCAACAGACACTTCAGTTTTAATAATAGAGGCCACCTTAAACTCCAATTCACCTAACTCACTCGCTTCACTACTCTTATCGCTACATTCCTGGTCAGGGTCCCCCCATATATCTCCATCCCAATCTTCCGTGGGCACAATTAACTTATGGATCTTTACAGGGTCTGCGGGACTGGGGGCCCGAGTTATCATGAGTTCTAGTTTGCCCTTTACTCTTTTTCACTTTTTCTTTTCCTCCTCTGGTTGTTTCTGCAATTGTTCTATTTGTAGAGATAACAGCATTTCTTGTCATTTTCTTTGTTCAGTCTCATCATGTAACACTTTCATTTCCTTTTCTTTGCATTTCTTATACTGGCATGCTGCTTCCAAATAGGTTCCCAATGTCTTGCATATTACTCCCTTTTCTTTACCATTTTTCAGTTTCCCTCTTGCGAGGTTTAGCTGTTCCTCTATCTTATTCCAATTATCCCAATTTTCACGTGCCCTGTCCTCAGAAAATCTTGGAGAAGGGCTAATTCTGTGCCTCCATAAATAGTCAGTGACTGAATCTGCCATCCCGCTGGCTATGCCAATAGGTCAGGAGTCCTGAGGTACAGCCTCCAGTTATATCCTTGTTGTCTTTAGCTGGTTAACTCTAAGAAAATTTTGTCTGTAATATACTGAGTGATATTTGTATAGATAATAGTATGGATGGGAATCTGTGGTAATAAAAGCTTCAGTCATGGTATGTATAATTTTAAGTATGTATGGTTTGAAGAGCGTTTATGTAGATCACATTAGTGCTGTTTCACAGATGGCTTTTTGTGTTCTCTATTACTCATGCCAGGAAGAATATAGCATGAGAATTTGTGTATGGGAAGGTTGTTAGGAGCAAGTGTTTGTGTACTCCCATCATGCCCATAGGACCAGAAGCCCTCCAACCTCATTAATAACATGGCATATGGGAGAGATTATACACCTTTTATCAGGGCTTTCTAGCTCGGTTTCTTCACTGTGCTTATGTGGCTGTACAGCTTCCTCAGAGGTGGCTTTGAACCCACTGTCGTAAGGGGAAGGTAAGACCATGTGGGTATCCACCAGCATTACACACTGTTAATATAGATCTCTAAGGACGCTTTCCATAGAGCACAAGAGCTCTCGATCCCCAGGTGTAAGAAATCAGGAAAGGAAGGCAAGAGACTGGCATGGCTGAGTCGAGACCTGCTGGTCAAACTAAAGGGCAAGAAGGAAACGCACAGACAGTGCAAGCAGGGACAGGTATCCTGGGAAGGGTATAGGGATATAAGCTGCCTGGTTGTGTAGGGATAGGGTCAGGAAGGCCAAAGCACTGCTGGAGCTGAACTTGGCAAGGGACACAAAGAATAATAAGGGGTTCTACAGGTATGTCAGCAAGAA
>NW_008824544.1:1222104-1229155 GCF_000699105.1 Pygoscelis adeliae | reverse complement strand
GATTCTGCCCCTCTACTCTGCTCTGGTGAGACCCCACCTGCAGTACTGCGTCCAGCTCTGGAGCCCTCGGCATAAGAAAGACATGGACCTGTTGGAGTGGGTCCAGAAAAGGACCACGAAAATGATCAGAGGGATGGAACACCTCTGCTATGAAGAAAGGCTGAGAGAGTTGGGGTTGTTCAGCCTGGAGAAGGGAAGGCTTCGGGGAGACCTTATTGCAGCCTACCTGTACTTAAAGGGGGCTTATGAAAAAGGTGGGGACAGGCTTTTTAGCTGGGCCTGTTGCGATAGGACAAAAGGTAATGGTTTTAAACTAAAGGGGGGTAGATTTAGACTAGATAGAAGGAAGAAATGTTTTAAGCTGAGGGTGGTGAAACACTGGCCCAGGTTGCCCAGAGAGGTGGTGGATGCCCCATCCCTGGAAACATTCCAGGTCAGGTTGGACGGGGCTCTGAGCAACCTGATGGAGTTGAAGATGTCCCTGCTCATTGCAGGGGGATTGGACTAGATGACCTTTAAATGTCCCTTCCAACCCAAACTGTTCTATGATTCTATGATAACATAGCTTATTATGTCAAAAGCAATGTAATGTGGGGGTTTTATCTTTGTAAATAACAATTATGATCAGTCTACAAAAATCGACAGTTTTAAGAGACTCTACTAATGCTTTTTTCAGGACGCTACACCTAAACACACCAAAGCCAAATTCATCACTCGTGTAACCCAGTGTGACTGGGACAATTATGCTGGAGATTGATTTGGCTCCTGTGCAGTTAACATTTCAAGAAACAATGCTTTGGAGAGACAGCCCTGGGGTTTTGGGTTTTTTTTTATTCCTGTCTCTTCTTCACGATGTGGAAATGATGAGGAAATTGCTCCTGTGCTATTATGTAAAACCTTATTTGTCAATCTCTTCAAAAAATCAAGAAACATTCGAGAAAGCCAGGGAGGAAGTTCATACGAGCTTTAGCTAATCTGCAGAAAATCCGGCCTACATGACTCCCGTATCACTGCTGCTCCTTTCATCTATTCTTTATAAGGAATCTATTGAACTTTAATTAATATGAAAAATTCAGGTTTTTATCTGATTTAAATGTGACTGACATAATGCTGCTACTAAAAGTGGAACAAAGTCCAAGTGTGATGAAAACAATGCTGAATGTCTGGATTCAAGACGGAATCTTGGAGCCCACAGAAAGCATAATCTTACAAATCTGTAATTCTGTGTAACAGATAAGTAGGGGAATGCCAGAAACTCATTTATATAGATGTCTGTGATAAGGATAAGAAAGTGACAGATGAAGTAACTGTATTATCCGCAGCCTGGAAAGTTTTCTGAGAAATAATCTCACTCTTTCTAGTCAGGTTGCAGCTGGTTAGAGGTCATGTTATGAATTAATGCTGTCCGAGTTCAAAATAGAGGAGAGAAATCCCATGGAATACAATGAAATACATCTATCTGTCTTTGAGGATGAGCAGCATGGGGACACTTTAGGGTCTGAGGGCTAGGTAGAATAAAACCTTGGTGCCTGTGTTTCTAAGTGCTGCAGCATCTATGTTTTGATGTAACGAGTTTGCAAAGTAAACCCCCAAATTTGGAGTTAGATACATAGGCTTGCCATGCAATGAATTTGATGAGATGAACAACTTAGAAGAGCAATGCTTAACATTGAGCAGACCAATCTACAGGAAAACATTGAACACTAGAATATCTTTAGAAATTAGGTATCTTAATCCGGGCTACAGATATGTGTCTGTCTCCACAGAGACCATGTTTGAAAGTCAGAACTGATAAAAACTCTTCTCTCTTTTGCCCCAGATGGGTAAACACCTCAGATTTTGTTCCCTCTTCAAGCTGTAAAGATTTGAATCATCATCTCAAAAGTGACCTAGCTCTCTTTCAATAATGTTCAACAACAAAAAAATACACCCAAAACTCTTGTGTGATAGCATCTTACACAGACATCTCCGACTGAGCTTTAATCTGACAGCTGTGGCACTCAGGAGGCACAGCTTTTCCAGCATACACACCCCACGTCTTGCAGGATCGTACATCTCACAGGAAGTTCTTGCTACCATAGAGACACAGCTAGAATGATGTTAATTTGGGTATATCTACACAGGATAACCACCCACCTCTGGATTGCAATGTAGATAGAAACACATACATCAAAAGACAGAATTATTTCCTTGGATACCTGTTGGTTTCTCCCTGTATTCTACAAGGACAGCTGTTGTTATGGTTGGCTGAAGCCGGAGAGAAGTGTGTGGAAAAATAAGTGTAAAATAATAAGTAAAGACCAGTGTTTAAAGTCAGTAACTGAAATCTACATCTAAGCATTCCAAGAAGTAATCTGACTTTCAGTTTTGTTGTATGCCTTGAACTTCACAGCTGTGTATAATTTTGTTGAAAAGAAAGTAGTACTAATTGGTCTCGTGGTATCAGTGGTGGTCCCTGTAGCATTGTGATATTTCCTCCTTGAGCTGCATGACATA
Organism: Pygoscelis adeliae; assembly: GCF_000699105.1. NCBI lineage: Eukaryota > Metazoa > Chordata > Aves > Sphenisciformes > Spheniscidae > Pygoscelis > Pygoscelis adeliae. Next base: position 1,226,659 of record NW_008824544.1, on the reverse strand, counting down.
TTTCCCTGAAATGGAGGAGAAAAAAAAAGAAAAAACCCCATTTATTTCCTTGATCTTCTTTACTTGCTAACTTCTACAGGCTAACTTAGGAGCCATTAAACCAGCATCTTCAGCCTACTTTCAATACTAAGTCTTGTTCTAAATCATTGGATGTACCATTAATGTTTTCTGGGCAAATCTTATTACTTCAGTAGGGTCTGAGCATATTTTAAAGGAAGTATTTTTTGGCATGTGCAAAGAGCTTTCCTATAGCTTTGCAATTTCAAACAAGGCTGAAACCTTCTCCCACAGTCCCCAGATTTTAGCAGCAGAGGGAAGGGTTAATAATGCTCACGTAGATCTAATGCTCAGCTTCAAACCAGTTTCATGTTAAAGCCAAGAGGCTTTCAGACTCAATGATTTATCCTGTGATTGTCCATTTGGAGCAAGATGTTAAGAAGCATTGGTCTATCTGATCCTAGCAAAATCAACACTGAAGCTTCCTTATATTTGAACTTGAGCTGAGTTTGGCCAAGAATTCTGAAAAAAACTCATGCTGAATTAAAAATGTAGAAATATATACAGTATAATTCCAGCACCTTGATACATGATGACAGGAAGAGTAATGAAAGCCTTGGTCTGTCAATGATCAGTTCCAGGAAATGTTTTCTGCACACAAAGGTCTTAAATCTGAAAATTTGGTTGGAGAATATCAGTGTCTCAGGGTTTACCATGCTTGATTCATCCCTGTCGCTGTTGCAAAAGAAAATTTTACATGTTTTAAATATTGTCCCGGCCATATTTTGAAATAATCCTGTAATTTTTGCAGTGCTTTCACTTATGCCTCCAAATCTGTCCATAGAGCAAGCAACCATCCTAACAAAGAAGGTCTTTGTCTCCAAGGCCTGACATAATAGCCATTTGCATAGTGGTCAACATGGTGGAAACAGATTTAGAAGTTTTGACATTTTTTTTTCCACAGGAAAAGGGCAGTTTGAAGGTGAAACTACTGACAAAAAATTAATTTGTAATACTTAACATATGCATTCCTAATACTGAGCAAAGCTTTCATTTTGTTACTCACAAGTAGGCATTTAAAAAAAAAAAAGGACCATTATTCAAATTGCATAAGACATTCACTCACAAAATATTTGTTTTGAAGTGTCCCACAAAAACTCTCAGCATAAAGAAAAATCCAAACAAACACACATTCACACACCAAAGTCTTAACTAAGATCTCCCATATATACCTTTTCATTGTTCATGGGGAAAACCTATCGCAGTGGGAACCATTTTGAAAAACTGTTCTGCAGACACTTTTCTCTCTGAACATCACAGAGCTGAATTTTTCTTTTCTACAGCAGTTTGAATGCGGTATTATAAAATATTTTACAACCAATGGAACTACGTTGAATTTGGTTAGACTAAAGAAAACCACTGTTTTACTTGAAATTGAAAACTCATTTCCTGATTTTTATTACCTTCCCTTCCAGACACCATAATATATCATACTCACTGTTCTAACTGTTGGCAAGTCCAGAGTGGGACAGGGCACCCCAGAAGAGCAGGGAGCCAAGGTCACCTGCTGGAGGTGAAAGTCATGCATGATGACATCTGCGCATGCATCAGTGCAGTGACACAAACTCTCCTTCCACATCTCAGAACACATGAGCTTGCTCATGGCTGGCCCCAGACTCTGGAATCCTCTTTCTCCATACCTCTTGCTTCAGTCCTTCTCCCTATCCTCTCTGCAGCATGTTGGCCATGGTGGTCAACCCGCAATGGAGCTCCTTCCTACCTCCTTGCTGTAAACTGCCACTAGTTACCAGTCACATATACTCAAGAAGGCAAAAGCAGACAAAGATCCTCTCACACAGGTGCTGGTTTTAACTGATGCTGGAATTAGGTTTTCTTGCGTGCTGCTTATACAAGGGGAGATGCAAGAGACTTCTTTCTAGCTTCTCCCTGCTGGAGAAAAAGGCTAGCCATTTTGAAGATAAATTATTGTAAAGGTGAAGGCAAGATGTACAAATGATGCCAGCTGAAATTCTGTGAGAGGTCAGATGGTTGTGATGGTGCAGGTATTATGATAGAAGGCCACAGTGGCACAGATACTTTGCAGCCTTATAAGGTATGTACCGATAGATTCAGGATGCTCCATGGAAAAGCCCTCCTGGATAAATGGCCTATAGGCTGACTATGGAGGATATAAGGTTTGGGTGAGCTGGAGGTACCGTCTTCTAGGTGTCATTTGAGAGCCTATTAGAACAACTCAAAGGATGATCCAAAGGCATCCTGTGGATAATGTAAACAGGCAGAACGAGGTCTTCAGTGTATTGCTGTGGTCCTCCTGCAGAACAATAGCAAGATAAACTATCTTGTTAGTCTTCACTTATAAAGTACAAAATTGCCTTTCTCTGTGCTTGCTTAGAAATGTAAGGGTCTGTATTGTAGGCAGAAGGATTCAAGGAACTGCAGGTCTCCTCAGAGAAGCACAGGTTAAGTGTGGCAGAACCTACAGTGCAGGGAGGATGGTGGTTAGGTGGCAGGAGCAGGATGCCTTCACATCATATGACAGCCATAGATGGGAAATAAATGCTAACTGAGGATTTTGAAAATATTTGAGACAATCCTTCATTGCATTGCAGCTAGGTATCATCTTACTTTTATGTTGTGTGTTGCTAGCCACACAGTGCTCAATATAGTGCCCCTAGTTTTATCAAGAATGTGAAAAACTGTATATGATTTTTTGGTGTTAGATTACTGTCCCTATCAGTATTATACCAAAAGGCTCTTGCCAAAGGTGATGACCCACACATTAAGCAAAGAGAGATCTCAGCATAAATTCACAAGATGGAGTGGAAGGTAAAATACTGCCTGCCAGGCCAGAGGCAGAGCAAGGATTATAACCAGCAGTTCAATTCCCTGTCTAGTGCCCCACTTACGAGACTGTATTTCCTTCCCTAAGCTTGTAACTGAATGTGATATCCAGCAAGTACAGCACAAGGCTGGTTGTTGTCTTACCAAGTCCTTTAGGATTGTTTCTCTTATCTGACAACTATGCCTACATATTTTGCAAGTGATGATAGATGCCCATGTATGCTGTGTTTTGTAGATTTATTTAATGCACCTCGTTATTACTGAAAGCATAATAGGGCTGCAGCAAAAATAAAACCTCTGTGGTCTTTGACCGAGTGACTTAAAGATGAAAACTTTCAAGGAATGAAACATGTAAGAGATTTAATTGAAACAGGTGGTTGCAGCTAAATGGTGCTGTTTAAACTTTAGTATTTCATGGATAGGTAGAAAATTTTACCTGACTACAGTTTTAGACATGCTTCAGAAAGCCCAGTCAGGGGCTTTAGTTGTACGTCTTCACGAGAATTTAGGAACCTGTTCATACTTCTTTGCTGATGTTTGAGCTGGCAATATGGGAAATAGTCAGACCACACTATTTAGAAACAGAAATTACACAAAACCTTCTTACATTCTGTAATTGTGTTCAGTGCCATATACTTTAGCAAATTTCTCTCTGTAATTGATATGAATTTAGACTCTCTTCATCTATTGTGCTGCCTAAACAGTTAGATACTTCCTTGCATGCTTTTAAGGCACATAGCAAGGCCACCTTGCTACAGAATGTGATTTGCGTCTCTTATCTTTAATTATGGACTTTATGATGCAGGTCAAAAGATGCTTCTTGTTATTACTTGGCAATATTGGACATTTCAAACTATGTCTGAACATAATGTAAGAAGAAATACATTTAAACTAGAAAGAGATGCAAAGCTGTAACTATCAGAGGAGCCTGACTCAGTATATAAACAAGAAGTGGAATGAGAAATTTAACCAGTTTGAAGATGGAGTTTAATAGATTTATGAATGGGATTATTTGACAGGGTCACCTAAAACCATAAGGGACTGTTTTCAGTGATGCAGTCTACTGTTCTCTTTCTATTACTGCAAGGACAGCCTAGCAAGCAGTGAACAGAGTAAGGCTCCTATTCATTTGGTTTCAAGCATCACTCAATGTCCGAGCACTAGAACGATCAGAAGGGACACATTAAACAAGTTACAAGATATGAGGTCATCAATTATGATATATAAAGTAGATTTAAAAAATAGCACCAGGCAAGCTATTTAAAAATGATTAGTGGTGTTGGCTACTGTGAGGTTTATCTCAGTTTTGTGTGTCCAGCTTGATTTACTAAGTGAAAATATTTGTTATTGCAAAATCCCTCCAGGGCTGGCCAATTAAGATCGAGCAATCAAAAATGAACGTTCATATTTGTAGCCTTCCCCTGAGCTGCAGGTGTCCTTACAATTACCTAAGAGACACATCCAATCCTACAAATAAAACTAGCTGCAGCAAACTCTTAAGGGCAACAAGAAGAGGGGAAAAAAAGATCCAGCCTTATAAACTGTGTTTCAAGCCAAGTCTCCCTCCCTGGATGCCTTTGGACATAGATGAGCTCTGCAGCTGCCTCAGTTATCCCCAGTCTGGGGTGCGTGCCAGAGCACAGTGTGTGCCAAGGGAGGTGTCCTGCGAACCCTTCCCAGGCTGAAGGAGCTTGAG
>NW_008824544.1:1213428-1222043 GCF_000699105.1 Pygoscelis adeliae | reverse complement strand
AAAGGTCAAGTCAACAGTGAAGGTTAAGTCCAGTGTCTTTCTGACAATCTGAGAAGCAAAAGCCTGTGTGAGAAGATAGGCCTTCAGCATACCCTGGAAAGCCAGTTCCTTAGCTGATATAAGTCTGATGAGCTGCACTGATGCCAACAGGGTTATTTCTGTCAGCTGAGCATTGGTCCCATATGAGCAGCAAACTGCTTTGCTGGGAAGAAAAAAGTTCCTTATATGAGTTGTGTTAAAAATCCCTTACAATTAGCTCCTTTCCATCGAAATCTAGAGGCAGTTATCTCAGGCAAAGTAAATCTCCAGCAAGTACAATGCACACAGAGAGGCAGTGAAATGAGAATTAGGATCCAAGCCATAGCGAGACTCACACAGCTATGCAAAACTCAAGTTGAATGGGACCAGAAAATAACTGGAAGCAGCTGTGAGCAGAGGTAGAAAAGACTCCCTGAAAGATATATGAATGTGTCAGCAGGCAGTATCATTAGGTAACAGATGTGGTTTGCAAGCCGCTCTGCTGCTATGCTAATCAGGCCCACACAAGTAGGACAAATAGATGAGTGGTGCAGGTCTTCGGAGTCAACCCGAAATAGAGCCCCTCGCCGAGCGAAGGCGGCTGCTGCTGCAGACGGGTGCTGAACAAGGAGACTTTGTGTAGTTTGCCAACAGCCGCCAGAAGAGAGTTTATCCTGGAATCACAGCACTCATTTGCAGGAGGGCAAAGTTCAACTTCAATATGCAGCATTTGCTGAATTTTAAATACTCAGACATATATCTTATGTTGTTTCAGCACAGATAATGGTATAGGAATTATTTGTAAAATAGCAGGATGGACAATGCAAAATCTGGCTGAAAACATAATCTACACCTAGGGTTTTGACTTTCTCAGTGGTCATGCTGGTAAATAAACCTTTATAAATAACTGAACCAGCAGCTGTCTTCCCAATTATTAATTGGCATCTGTACAGCTGATGGCATTGCATAAGACCTTTTTTTCAAAGAGAATGCAAAGTTCAATTGAGAATGATCTTTTGGGTGCACCTAGGGTGTTCTTTCATGGTGCATACGGTTGCTTTAATCCGTTTGAGGAGCTGGCTAACTTTAAAAGCACTCTTCAAGGAGGACTGATAGATAATGCAATGGTTTAATTCCGCAATTTGCTGATCCAGCCAAACTCTATTGCTACTAGAAAAAGAAAAGGCAAATTACTCTAAGGAAAGGGACTATACCTGATTTGGCTCTGTATTTTTTTTTTTTTTTAAGCTATTTCAGGGACAGGCTCCAAGCTTGTAAGGAAATGCTCAACATGCCATTTTAGAAAATATGTCAGCTGTGTAATTGAATAATGTGGAATGTATTCATCACACCTGTGTACCTGGAGACACCTAGAAAAAGCATCTGCTCCCTACATGCTGAACAGAAATACATTATTTTAAAAAAAACCCAAAGATTGGCATCAAAACTTAATATTGTCTTTTGTGGTGCCAAATATGCATGTACGCTACTGGCCCCTGGAGCTATAAAAATGTAAGCTACCACCAGAATTACGCTCAATAGCTCCAGCTGGTTCTATTCTGCCATGAATACTCCAGTTCAAGGATTTCACAGTGACAGGAACACAAGATGTGTTTTCTGAACTTGTCTTTTGTTATTTTAATAAAATACCTGGAAATATATTTGATTCTTTGAAAAGATTTTCACTTCAGTGACCTTCACCCACAAACAAGTGAAACTTTTTAAAATTTGATAGTTTCATTTTTTATTGGATACAACAAGGTCACACAGTAGTTCTAGAGCTCCACCAAACAAAATAAACTAAGATAGCTCCCTTGCTTGCAAGGGAAGCTGGGTCATGTTCTTATCAATTGATGTGTCTTACCGATGCACTATGTGATACAAATAAAGGCGGACGAGTCTTGCAAAGTGCTTATGAGACTGAATGTCTACTGATTATATTTTTGATTGGTGGTTTCCAAATATGAATTATATATTTTTCTTTAGCCCGGGTGACTTTCGTTCAAGATTAAAGTAGAGGGAAAAAAACCAAACAAAAACAAGAGAGACAGGTAGTAGAGATATAGGAGACAAAAATACATGTTTGAGATCTTCCCTGGACTGTAACACCATGAATCTATAGTGATTCCTGTGAAAGTAGGGTATCCATGCATCTTTAAAAACTGCTGTCCTGTCTTTTTTTATTTTTCTTTTTTCTTTATCCAGAATTCAAATATTTTCTTACATCACCTGAGAAGACACCTGGAAACTGGGGACTGAGATGCTGAAAATAAAATACTACCTGTCTCCTCTTGGTTGTGGGAGTACTGATGGGTGTCCGGTCTCTGCTAGGAGATTTGTTGTGGACTTCTGAGCTCTGTGCTAACACAAATTGTCACCCCTGCTTATAATCCCAATTAATTCAAAGGGGGAATTCTTGGTTGTTGACAAAAAGTCATCTTCCTCCTCAAATTCATCATGAATGAATTACATGTGAGAGGGAGTGCCCATCTTGTACAGGTGTCTCTATTTGAATTGACACTGAACTGCTTCCTCAGGCAGGAAATCTTGGAAGTAAGGTGCAATATATGCACACACCATCACATTCATCCTCGCAAATATGTAGTTACACTTTGCTTGACAACACTTTGCATTTCCAAGCTTTGTGAGTGTAACTCTTGCTCAGGCAGGAAGTTTTTATGGTTATCCAGATTGCAACACATGTTAACAAGAATATAGGGTAATAATGATAAAGTTTATTCTGGCTTTATGTCTTTAGTATCAAAGTGACAAAGAAATACGTGAATCAAAGTGCTCTATTTAAAGATATCTGTTAGCATTACCTATTTGTTGTGCTTTCTTAATACAGGAATTATAGCATTACTATGCTAATCAGGTCCACACAAGTAGAATTTCCCCTGATTAGGGTGAAATTAATCTTACATGGTATTGGCTGCCTAAAAATCAGACATCTCTGTCAGCTAGTTTCTTGGTTACCTCTACTATTGATGGAGAGAGGCACCTTCAGGAGACAACTCATTCCAATGTCTTGGATGGTGATATGTTTCAAAGCCATGCCACATATTGAAGCTAAATTCTCTGTGTTGAGGGCTAGCAGAATCAGGAGGTGTTAAAGATGAGAGGATGCCTCTTTCTTTCAACCAAGCAGGAGTCTCTGCACTGTCTGACCTGTGATTTCCTTGTCGTTATAAAGGCCAAAATAATCAAGTTCTTGCATCAAAGACCTTGTGAGTCAAAAGCTTTGTGCTTATGAGTCATTAGAGACCTGGGATCAGTGGGAATTATGGTTTTAATGAAAATAAAATACCACAATAAGCTGATTTAGGGTCTCATTCCTAACATTAGATGCCTTGTTTTGAAAATGTTGGCTTTAGCCTCTCATTTTCTGTTTAATCACCTATTTAATACTTCATATGCCTATGTCAAAGAAGTGTTGTGAGATTTAATTAATTTTTGTAAAGCTCTCTGAGATCTTTAGATAAGAGGTACTATACTATATAAATGCAAAATATTACTACATTACTGAAGAGACTTATCACAGAAAAGGTTAAGGTCAATTAACATTTTCTTGCCATTTATGCATATATTTTCAGATCACAAAAAGAAACTGGTATCAATTTAGTTAATTTCACTTGTATCCATTTTCAAATGAGTTATTTATAATTGATTTAAGTTGCAGTCTTACAGGTCATCAAAACGACAATAATTTATATCCTGCTTATAAGCTCCTAACACCCTATGGTTTTAGGTTGCATTGTTTAAACTGAAATGTGTTTCAATTACATGTTATAATTAAAAAGTTTCAGGATCAAATTATCCATCTTTTTAAAATGGATCAGGCAAGTACAAATCAAAACAAAACAAAAAAACAACCCAAAACCTCTCCATGAGTTCTTGGAAATGTCTGTATAAGTAATGATTTCCTGTGTTTTTTAATATCAAATCTACAGCTTAATTGAAACAGCAAAAAGCTATTTTCACAAAAGCTGTTGTTTTACTAGACATCTGAAAAAGGGACATTTAATTGACTAACCCTAAAGAAATTTCTTCTGAAAATCACATTTAAACACTTTGTTAAGCACACAGATGCACTCACATGCACTACTGCCACCTTAAAGAACTCAGACTAACATTTTTCAGAGAATCTCAAGACTCTCAAATCCTATAAAATTTCATCAAGATTTGGGTAATTTTTAAAGAAAAAGTCACAAGGTTCAGGTTGAGAGATATCTAGATCAAACTAACCACATTGTAAATCACTTCCATTACACATGGAATATTACCCTAGTCTAATTAAAACCATTTGATCTTACCATCATGTTTTAATTAAGATCTTGCTTTACATTCTTAGCATTAGAGCTGCTTGAGTTAAAAAAAAAAGAAAAACTTAGTCAAGAATATTTTCATAAATAAACACAGTTAATCAACACACTGCTTCTAGAGGGGTCATGTTATTTGAGTATTCAGTGGGCCAGATGTTTTGCAAAAATGCTTCTGAATCCTGAAATTGTCAAGCATAAATGTTTGAATGGATATATATTTGCTGTTCTCTGATTTATTATTTACTATTCATTCACCCCGTTTGCAAAAAGTTTTAGGAAATTCTCATGTAAATTAGGTGACTAGCCACACATCTGGATTTTCTTTAAATCATTCTTTCTCTCCTTAAGTTGGATTATCATCTCAGAGGATGCAAATATTAGTTTTGCTACTGATTTTATGAGAGCAGGTGCTAATATTTTGTTTATATTGGAAAAATGATTCAAGTTGGCATTTATTCATTTACCACATGCATCATAAAGAGGAGAAAAACTCATCTAGTCCTGCAAAATGCTGGGATCCACATATCTTCATTAGCTTCACTGGAGAAAACAGAAATCTCACTGAGTGGACCTTCAAGTAAAAAAAGCTGGATTTTATATTAATATTTAATCAGCTCTGGTATAATTGATACTAAAAAAAAAAATTAAAATTACCAATGTAATAATTCCTTAATGTTGTTCTTTTGCTCAGACAGCCATGCAGATGGAAGCAGGTAAAAACTTCAGCTCATACACTCTGACCCTCGGTACATCAGAAACCATATAATTTTGCCTGATTTGAAAAAAATTGCAGTTGTTTGACTACCACAAAGGCATCTATGCTTGACATGAAGACATCAAGAGACAGAGGAACCAACACTTCCATTGGTAATTTGTTCCAGTGATTAATCCCTTTCACTGTTTACAGCAGGTACCTACTTTCCAGTTTGAATTTGGCTTGGTTCGGCATCGCTCTATTACAGCTCTCTCTGCTAGATCATAGAATCATAGAACAGTTTGGGTTGGAAGGGACCTCTAAAGGTCATCTAGTCCAACCCCCCTGCAATGAGCAGGGACATCTTCAACTCCATCAGGTTGCTCAGAGCCCCCTCCAACCTGACCTGGAGTGTTTCCAGGGATGGGGCATCCACCACCTCTCTGGGCAACCTGGGCCAGTGTTTCACCACCCTCAGCTTAAAACATTTCTTCCTTCTATCTAGTCTAAATCTACCCCCCTTTAGTTTAAAACCATTACCTTTTGTCCTATCGCAACAGGCCCAGCTAAAAAGCCTGTCCCCACCTTTTTCATAAGCCCCCTTTAAGTACAGGTAGGCTGCAATAAGGTCTCCCTGAAGCCTTCTCTTCTCTAGGCTGAACAACCCCAACTCTCTCAGCCTTTCTTCATAGCAGAGGTGTTCCATCCCCCTGGTCATTTTTGTGGCCCTCTTCTGGACCCACTCCAACGGGTCCGTGTCTTTATTATGCTGAGGGCTCCAGAGCTGGACGCAGTACTGCAGGTGGGGTCTCACCAGAGCAGAGTAGAGGGGCAGAATCACCTCCCTTGACCTGCTGGCCACGCTGCTTTTCATGCAGCCCAGGACACGATTGGCCTTCTGGGCTGTGAGCGCACATTGCTGGCTCATGTCCAGCTTTTCATCCACCAGTACCCCCAAGTCCTTCTCGGCAGGGCTGCTCTCAATCCCTTCATCCCCCAGCCTGTATTGATACCGGGGCTTGCCCTGACCCAGGTGCAGGACCTTGCGCTTGGTCTTGTTGAACCTCATGAGGGTCACATGGGCCCACTTCTCCAGCTTGTCCAGGTCCCTCTGGATGGCATCCCATCCCTCTGGTGTGTCAACTGCACCACTCAGCTTGGTGTCATCTGCAAACTTGCTGAGAGTGCGCTTGATCCCATTGTCTCTGTCACTGATGAATATATTAAACAGTACTGGTCTCAGTATGGACCCCTGTGGGATGCCACTCGTCACCAGCCTCCATCTGGATATTGAGCCATTGACCATTATCCTCTGGATCTGACCATCTAACCAATTCCTCACTCACCGGACAGTCCACCCATCAGATCACCTCCCTTGTCCTCCATGCGCCTTAGCATACCTTCTAGGAGGATCTGTTCCATGATCTTCCCAGGCACAGAGGGGAGACTGACTGGCCTGTAGTTCCCCTTGTGTTCCTTTTTTCCCTTTTTAAAAATGGGGGTTATGTTTCCCCTTTTCCAGTCAGTGGATTAAAAAGCCATTTAAAACCTCTGATTTTCTGCTCCTGGAGGTACTTATCAAGTCACCTCTCAACCTTCCTTCAAGTCGTGGCTGTGCATGTGGAGTTGCTCCAAGGGAAGAGCATGGAGTTAATCTAGATAGGACAGCTGTGCACAAATTAACGTGGGAAACTGTCCTAGGAAAAAAGCTATCTTACCTCTGGAAGAAATTACCTTCAACTGGAAACAAAGTAATATTTTCTTGGTGAGAGCAGATTTCCTATGGTTTGAGAAGTTGTGTCCTGCAGTCACAACCTTTTTCTCAGGGCAAGCAAACTTTTACAGGATGCATATATGTGTGGACTTAGACAAAAGAAACACTCTAAGCTCTTTAAATAGGAAAATGAAAGCTTTTTTTTCCCCTAGCATTTAAATAATTTTCATAGCTTTGCCTGTACCCTGTCCAATTGTTATCAACTTTTTTCTTAAAAAAAAAAAAATAAAGCCAACGAGACCAAGCAATATTATTTGGTTCATTAGTGCCACATAAACGATTAGTATCAATCTTTTGCTTCTCCTCTAAGAGTTACCATTGTCCTTTTGGCCCAAAAACTTATGAGGACTTTTTATTGAGTTCCTGTTACACTACAATGATATATAATTTTAGGGTTAGTGGTTTACCAGCATGCAATCCCCAGTTCTGTAATGTTCCTCACTTTCATGTGTGCAGCTAGCTATACAGATGCAAATATCTGTAGGCATTTTTATTTGAACGGACCCTGCTTGTCAGATTGTTCTGCAGGATTTCCTTGTCACTATCGTTATCTATCATTCTGCCAATAATTACCCATTTTTTGGCAGCCGTATCATGTTTACTTCTACATCACTATGGAAACACTGAATTTTCTCAGCCCTCATATAGATTCCTGCAGAATCCTACTAGAAATACTTTCATAGAGTGAAATGTTTCCTGTAAGTATTTTTTCTGATGTCCAGTTTAATCTTCATTGTTTAACTGGTTTAAGTACAGTGTTACTTGGTACTTTTCAAAAGAATAAGCATATGGGTATTTATATGTCCGTTTGAATACCCATTATGGACTTTGTTAGAGTTTAGGCACCTGAGTGCAAAAGAGCTACTCAGCCTGTTACTCAAGACTGTGGGATCACAAGCCAGCACCTTCCTTTCTCTCTTCTGGGAATTTTTTTTCTTTTCTAAAATACAGTGTAGATTTTAGACCCCTCTTCTCTTCCAATCATGATGGAGAACCAATTTGCTCATACTGAGGTACTGCTTTGTAGACAATTCAGTTGATGCACCAAATCGACTTCAGCTAAGGTGCTTCTTTGGAGATGCTTCAGTTTATGCACCAAATTAACTTTGTGCTCCAAATGGATGGCCAGGGCTGACTCAGCAGCTCTCTCTTGCCAAAAGAAAGCATCCTGACTTTTCTCGTATTTCCACCTCCCCTAGCCAGCTCCCGGCCACATACTCCAGCTGTTTTCCATGTGCAGGCTCTGACATTTGTTTGGGTTCTTGATGAGTCAATTCTACCCATTAAAGGATAAGAAAATTAGCCCAGCAAAACAGTGAATAAATTCAAGTAGAGTTTGCAAGTTGAATTAGTTCACCAAAGGGTCAGGTTAGTCCCACAGGCAAAAGAAGGGAATGGCTTGAGAAAGAAGAAGGTGGGAAAGAGGAGAAGAGAAGGGAGGGAGGGTCAATACTACCTCTTTAGGCAAGAGAAAGCTGTTTGACTTAGAGGTCCCGTCTGCCTGCAGCCTCCGACAGCACATTGATACAGCTCTCTTAGGCCAAGTATTTACACACTGCCTAAGCCCATCTGTAGTGTTATATTAGGCAGGTGTTGTAAATCTCCATGTGAGGTCATTTTGATACTTGATATTTGGAAAGTTATGGCAGTCAGGTGAAGTCCCTGGTGACCGGAAAAAGGGAAACATTGCACCCATTTTTAAAAAGGGTGGAAAGGAGGACCCTGGGAACTACTGACCTGTCAGCCTCACCTCTGTGCCTGGCAAGATCATGGAACAGATCCTCCTGGAAGCTATGCTAAGGCACAT
>NW_008824544.1:1201332-1212319 GCF_000699105.1 Pygoscelis adeliae | reverse complement strand
CCAGAGAGGTGGTGGCTGCCCCATCCCTGGAAACATTCCAGGTCAGGTTGGAGGGGGGCTCTGAGCAACCTGATGGAGTTGAAGATGTCCCTGCTCATTGCAGGGGGGTTGGACTAGCTGACCTCTAAGGTCTCTTCCAACCCAAATTATTCTATAATGATTCTGTGATTCTATGATTTTAGGCGTTGTAATACCTAATTTGCATACCCAAAGTAATATGTTTCGTCTCTTAATTATCCCTACCAAACTCATAATCTCATCAAAGATGACATTCAAATTTGTAAAAGATATTTTTTGCATTAATTAATACTGGCTGATATTTCTTTCTTTACATTTCCATCAACTTAATTCCTATTTCTTTTTTACATATTTTCCATAACTTCATGTCACTGTGACAACCCTGAAGCTTACAAGATGATTCCACGCATCCTTTCTGAATATTATCACTTTTTTTTTTTTTCAGTCTTCAGAATTTTTTCTGGTATTCCAGGATCTGTTAAGAATATCTTAGTAACTGAATCATATTTCACTGAATACCTCTTAAAGAACTGTAACGTGTAAGTTGTCCGAGCCTGTTGATATAAAAAGCAGTATATGTGTTGTGTTATTTTATGTACTCTTCAGTTAGGAATGAGTTAAAAAATGTTTCATCTTCCTCAAACTGAATCTCCTATTCTATCATAATATCTTTCATTTCCCTAAAATAATGCCTGTCCTTCTGAATGAATTCCAGTCTGGTTTTAAGACCTTGAAAACTTTATCCTGGGGGAGAATGCAAACAAACCTTCAAAACATTCTCACAGCTGAGAGGGAATGGCATTTCTCTTGGGTTTCCGTGTGATGAAAAAAATAGTGATGGGAAATCAGAATATTTCTTGTTGTTATCATATACCTTACAGAAATGATTTTACTTTGAAGGAAGAGTTACACTATGAGGTCTGTAAAGCATTAAGAGAATTGTTACCACAAGGAAAAAACTGAGGTAGGATTAGACCATGAGTAATACCATATTGCACAATATTTCCAAGTTAAGTCATATTACAGTGCGTTGAACTTTTCAGGTCATTGATTTTCTGTACATTCTTGTTAGGATAGCATAATAGCTGGTCAGAAAGCCCCAAAACAGAAAAAAAATGAAAGCAACAAAAGTAACTTAAAAGTGTTGCAATAATTACAGCAATCAGTGGCCCAATGAGCTACAGAACACTTTCATCCCCCCATGTTTTTCAGAGACTCACTACTTCAGACTATTAGTAAAAGATGGGTGCAAACAATAGTGCCGTTTTTTTGAAAAGATCATACAGCAGAATTTTGAATGACCGACAGCAGGAAAGCTGGTTATCATGATTTGCAAACCATAATTCTTTGCAAAAGAACATCTATATTTAAATATAGTGACTTAACCAAGAATATTGGTTTCAAAGGCATGAAAGTAGAAAGGGTATCCTTTTAGTCCCTGGAGAACTTCAAGCATTACTTCTAAGCCCTCTCTCCCTTTCTACATTCTATCATAGTATAGGAATTCCACAATGATTTATAAAAGGAAGGTTTTCAAAGGCAAAAATGGGAGTCAGGTGTCCGATTTCCATCGACTCAGGCTCCCAACTCCCATTTGTACTTTCAGAAAATCCTCCCTTAGAGACATGAAATATAAAATAGTAAAGTAACTTGTATTCTAAGGCCAGGAACATTTGCCTTAATTTTTTACACACAGTTCCATTTTGGTTTCTTTTGATTTGATATTAAAGCAAATAGAATTCTGCATTTTAAGAAAGAAAGACTAGATGATCTAATACCTTTGACATTGCTAGTTTCTGTGGTTCTGTCATGCACGCAGTGGGATGGTGAATATGAAACCCAGTAATTTAAAGACAATTCCTCCCTTTCAGTTTGTCCTGTTATTCTGGCTTTTTAAAACAAATGTATAGTTTAAAAGGCATGTAAAACAAACCAGCTGACATAATTTGGAGTCAACTTCAGGAAAATATGTAGGATAACTTGGCCAAAAATTTAAGCAAGTGTATATGACATTTTTATCCAACAGATTTTAAAAAATTGGACTTTGTTGTTGTTGTTGTTGTTATATTTTTATTTTCAGAACAAGGAAAATACATTAAAATTATTTTCTATTGAATTAAATACCATTTTTTTAATTGGAAAAGTCTGATATGTATTAACTATTTATTTTTAACAAAACACGCACAGTTCAGAGTTTGTAAAAAAATGGAAAAGAAAAAAAAATCAAGTTAAAATTACTTTTACCAGTTCCTTTCCTTTTCTGAAGATTCTGCTAAATGGAGTCAAGTGTAGTATGTCTAGGTCCAGAGATGGATTTCAGCAGCTCTCCCACACAGTCAAAGAAGGTGCAAAAATCACACTTTTTTTCTGACATGTGTCTACATTAACAAGCGGTACACCAAAAATCTGCTAAAAATACTATGTTCAGGCCAGGCTTCCTCTTCACCTTTATTTTTACAACTAATTTTTCCTGCAAAACTGTTCAACAGGGGATCACAAAATGAAAAAGATGCAGAGGCTGGTAGAGTGAATTTACGTCCACATTGCTCTCTGGTCTTGGTCCCCCAATCATTCTGCATCCATTCATTCATGTCTGGGTTTCCCCTTTGGAGGGAACGAGCTACCTCCCTCCCAGGTGACACCAAGATATAATTCAGATGACAGGTCTTTCCAGAGATTGTGCCCTGTAGGAAATATGGATGAAATCACACCTTATTTTGCTTCCTCTCCTTGCACAGTCCTTCAATATTACTTGAGCAGGCTTATACTTCCCTTATGGCTCTTACGCCATATTCAAGGCATACAACATATACCCCTTGGGTGATTTTACAGAAACACCTCTCTGATGCACCGTTACATGGTTGTTTCATTATTTCAGGCATTCAGAATTGAAAGAAATCCCAAACCTTTCACAAACAAATCAATAATAATTCTTAAGGCCACAGACCTTCCACGTTTTCCCCAGACAACACCCAGATTAAGAAGGTTCTGGATGTGGAAAGGCTTGAAATCTTGGTTCATGTGGCTGTGACACTGGGATAATGGCCAGAAGTTGCTACCAGGACCAGACGACTAACTGTGGATATAGCCTGGGAGGAGGAGGCAGTTCATGTAGCTGATCTAGCTGAGCTCACTGACAGCTAGAAAATATATACATAATTCTCCACCTTAAAAATGGCTGATCTTTGCTTATCCAAACTTGCTATACAATACATTCTTTTCTTCCCCCCATCCCCACTCCTCTGTCAAAGAATGCAGGAAGGATGTTTTTCTTTTGACAATACAGCAACTTGAGTCATATCTACAATGAAGGAACCTCAGGTGGAGGTAGCTGGTGCAAAACATCTTTGCTGGGTGAATCAATCACATCTTCAGGTCCAAGAAAGGTGATTAATTTGTGTGTCTAAAAAAGGAAGTGAATATATTTTGGGAGCAAGGAAGAGTCAAGATAATGCACATATCTGCCTTTGAAGTAGTCTTGATGCTTAGAAATGTTGCATATGTATGTAGTCATCTCCTCTCCTCCTTGGTTTCTCTAAGGGGTGCAGAGGTTACATTTCATCGATATTAGGCCATTTCCATAAAAGAAGAATCTAAACAAAATGGCAGCTGTGGTGTTTGATAAAGCTGCATTTTACCTTTGAAATATTAGACAAAAACTTTTATTTGTCACCCAGAAGCCCACTGAGTTTGAAAGGAGATGGAGTGCAAAATCACATCTTACCACCTCTTTTTCATCGAATAAAAGTGCCAATGGAATAGAAACTTACTTTAATTCAGGGAGAGAAAGGCATCAACAAGAACAAGATCAAGACAAGAAATCCCAGTGCTAAAGGTCAAAAGTCCTGAACATGAGGGAATAAACCATTAGATTCAGAAGTACATTTTAAAAGGGGAAAAGATGCTAACAATCTCCTCCAAAACAATTTGAAATCAATAAGTGTGTCAGACAAAGGGTGAAGTGGAAGTTGTGGTGTTTTATATATTACATTAAAACAGAAACAAAATCTTAAATTTTAATCTTTTTACAAAACAATACAGAAATTGATTTTTTTATAAGAATAAAAAAAAAAAAGAAAAAAAGAAAAACCCTACCAGCTGTTCCCTGGCCAAGGAAACAACAGGGGCTCTTACTCTGTAGTACAGTAAATGGCTAACTTCCCAGGGTAGTTTAAGTCCCCTGCAGCCTGCAGTGTCAGCAGAGTTGGTCATTTACAAATCAGTGGGGTTTTGTTAGAAGTTTGTTTATCTTTCAATGAAACCACCCGCCTTGCAGTTGAATTGTTTGAGCTATAAATAGAGGAGCAGTGCATCAAATTCTTTCAGAATGAAACACAAAAATATGGGTTGCGGGAAGGGTGAGAAAGAGAAGATGCGGGTCATCTTATTGACAATGAGAGATAAAAGTTGGGAAATATTCTGTTTATTTTTATGTTGTAGAACGCAGAATGGGCAAGCATCCAAACAAGCATTGCTCACCCACCCTGTGTAAGGCCATGTTCGGATGATGGGAACTCTAAAGAACCTGACCTCCTTCCTTTGCTCCCTTCCTTCCTTCCATATTAATGAGTTGGCCTGAATCATAAAGGGTAATTCTGTTGAGTCTGTTGAAAATATAGGTATTTCAATTCTTACCGAGTGAGTATGTTGCCATCTATATAAAGTGCCCGATAGTGTTTTAAACTCTACAAAAAAATCCTTTGTTTCTAACGGGCAATGAGTTCTACTGGCCAATCATGCTGTTTCTTCTTGTTTATTTAAACAAGAGTGCTTCTTTCCGTTCATTTCACACTGCTTGCCTTTCAATTTCACAGTGCCTTCTAGTTGAGTTTGTAAAGTTGCCACTAAGGAGCCCTGCTCTAAGTCTTTCCATGGAAAGACAACAGGAAATGTTCACAGAATTCACACTCTTTTCCCACTGCAACATACCCTGGCAGATGTGTTCGTTACCATAGCAACAATTAAGACTAGCTCTTTTTTTTTTCTTTTAATAAGAACAATCAGTGGTGACTGAAACATTTTTAAATAAATTTGTGTCTCAGATTTAAATTATGCAATGTAAAGATCTTGATGATGTGTGCTTGTTAATATTTGAAAGGGTGTAAGATAAGGAACAGTCATCTGTGTGACTTGGATGATCTGTACCTTTTTGTTCCCCCTCAGGTAGGGCATTACATGACATTGGCCTATTTCTGCTCATGTAAAGTAGAAGAACGGGGAAGGGAGCAGGCTGATTCCATATACAGAAATAAGAAAAAAAGTAGCCCTTCAGTGTCAATACTCTAGAGCATTTCAATGAGGTTCAGAGACTTAAGAGCTGTTCTCTGGGTTGGAAAGGTGGGTATATTCATACAGTGAATACAGAGTGTATCTAAAATTTCACCTATCCCTACAACCACCTTTAAAAGTCTTCATGCTGTAAAACTCTTGAACCACACATCAATGACAGCGATGTAAATTTGGGTCACTGCATTGGTGTCCATGAAGTTATTTCAGATTAATTACTTACTATTGTAAGTAGGAGAAGAATTGAAACGTAATTTTAATAAAAGTTATTGTTCTGGAGAGAGACAATGTTGATCAATTAAGAAAGAATTTAAAACCAAAAGACTGTGATCTGAATCAAGAAACCAAGCATGGATCAATGCCTTCTACAGGAATGCAAATACTGAGCAACTCCACTCAGGTCACAGATCACAGACTCATTCAGGGTCGAAGGGACCCAGGGAGGTCTCCAGTCCTACTGTGTCCCAGTTACTCCAGCAGCGCTTGTATCCACCTCTACAGCCTGATTCCTCCTGCCTGTTTCCCTGTCTGCCTTAATCTGTGTACAGACACTCAAGGTGGCCCCTTTTGACAGGGTTTGTCCCCCATTTCCCTATCATCCCAAATTAAAGTTGTTACCACCATTTCCTCCCGTACCCAGTTTAAGGCCGTACCCAGCAGTTTGGCAAGCCATTTGGCAGGGATGCTCTTACCTCCCTAGTCAAATATGTCCTGTCTTTTGCTAGCGCTCCTCATTCCTCAAAGAAGAAGTCCAGGCATTGCACCTAAAGAAAAGCTCATTTTAATTTCTTCATTCTGCTGTTTTGCTTAGAAGGAAAGAGAGTGACTTGGTAAAAATGTTTCTTGCCTTGCAGCAGAACTATTGAGAACAACCACAGAATAATTGTATATTGATAATCCTGTGAGCACCTGCACAAATAGAAATATGCATCTGTATTGGGACTGTGATCAAGTAGTATAGTCATTAATTAGATGCACAATTCTTTAGTGCCAGGAAGAACAAGCCATTACTGAATCTGAAGTGATCCTCGTATTTCCTACAATAACACCGTGTGGCTGAAATACTCTGCTTGTATCCAACTAATAGCTTCTGAAAAAAGAAACGACATCTTTTTTAACCTTTCCAAAACACACTCGCTAACATACTCTAATGCTTGAAAGTATATAAGGTCACCTGCAACAGCAGCCTTTACATTTAAAACAGATGTGGCTATATACAGCAGTGAAGGAATGTACTGCTTCGGGTTTTGTGTAACAAGCATCGGTGCTCTCCAGCCCTTTGCCATTTTGACACTTGCAGCTTATACACAGTACTGCTTTAGAGTCAGATATTCAGCATGTATTTCATAGAGATGATTAAAAAAAATTACTTTACACACAGCTGTCAGCGAAGGCTGGTGCATAAAGATAACCACCCTAGACACATTATGCTTTGCAATTCCCCCCATTTGCTTGCTTAGTTGCACTGGAGCAAGGCAGACTGAAGTTTCTAGCACAGCAATACCACCCTTAGCTTGCCAACTCATCACTACTGGGTCAGCTGCACTACTTAGTGAGCAGTGAAGTAGAGTTATTCCCCAGCCTCTTCTCGCCCATGTGTTGTGCTAGACTGAGGTTAAGTAGGCACTTGGCTTCTTTTATTGTGTGTGCCTGAACCCAGTGTTTGAATAGCCACAGAAGAGACATACAGAGGAAAACCAAGTTATAACCCAAGCCTTCAGCCTCTCAGGACTGTAATCTGCAACGTATTGAAATTTCCCAAACCATAATAAAGGGACCCTGTCTTCTGTTTGCCTAGCACCACAAGAGGACATTTTCAAATCTTTCCAAAGTCATGGTCACACTGCCATCTTCTACAGTGACAATGAAAGATCAGTTCTGCCTATTCCAGTTGTGTTTGCTGCAGGAAAGGAGTAGGGTCCGAGCCTTGGAAACCCAGCAGAACTGTATTGTAATGGAGGCAGTCCTCTGAACAGGCACAGCTGCTCTTGCCTTCACTGGTTAAAACTAATGTCATAAACCAGAGAATAAGGGTAGTCAATACAGACCTCGGAGCGGAACTGTCAATACGTAGTGGTAGCACTAGTCTTGCATCGGTTTCCCCTTATCTGCTTGTGGTGCAAAACAGTTTAATCTCTTCAGGATTGAGGTGGTTTAAAAAATCTGATTTATGGATTAGGTTTAGCTCTATGTCCTGGTGAAGTATACACCCCTAACCAGTGCAGAAGGTCAGAGTGGTTTATCAAAACATCCTCCTGGCCATAAGAACCAGACACTCATTCAACAAACTGTTGTTTCCCTGGGCAGTGGGTGTTATAGAGGCACCTCCTCCCACCTATGCAACTGTGAGTCCATCCAGTCACTCAGCTCCTTGGTGCATGTCTGATGATACCAACCTATAAATTCACATTGGTGCTCGGAGTGATGTAACCTCTGGAAACATCTCTGGATGGGGTATTCTAGCACAAGGTGCTATGTCTCCTTGGACCCAAATCAGTTCTTTTACTCTGAGGTGGCCTGGAAGTGACTGCTAAAATTTACAGCACTGAGACTTGGTTCTGCCTGCTTTATCAATGCCAGAGGAACAAATTTTGTGTTTAATGTTAACTAAGTCTGTTTGGATTTCTGCGTGTGCAGCTTTTGGGCTTAATCCATGGAAATGAAGATAAGCAGAATAGCGCAAAGGAGAAGAACAATTAAATATGCTGGGAAAAGGTGAAGGTGAAAATGAAATGAAATATTTGTTGGCTGGGTCTTAAAAGCTTTTAAGGAAAGTTAGTGGAAATCCTAAGAAAGAAAGAACGAAGGCAAGAAAACAAAGCAAACAAAGCAAAGCAACAGGAGAAATGGGGGCTGGGCATCACTTTGTCAAGCTGTTACTGTCTCTCTGTGGCAGAAGGACTGAAAGAATTAAAGTAAATGTCAGATCAGTTATGCTGATTTCTGTCTATCACAGGTATTTTTCTGGTCTTCATTATCATAGTATCATAACACTTTCCTGTCTAACTATTTATCCTCACAACACCTCTCTGAGGTAGGGCACTGCTATTATTTCTATTATACAGCTGGAGTGAGGCTCGGGTAATGGAGCAGATTCTTAGCTAGCATAAATTGTCACAGCTCCATTAACTCCAGTATGAGAGGACTTCAATGCAGTTTAGGATCCACCACTAAATGAATCTCCCTTTTCCCTGGAAGCCAGGGGCAGAGCAGGGAAGCAAGCCCCCAGGCTTTCTGAGCTCTTAACTACTGCTCTAGCCAGAAGACCATACTGCCTCTGTTTAGATAATCTGTGATCTTTAGGCCAAGCCATGCTGGCTTTATTCTTGCAAGAAAAGTCAATGAAGTCTACATGGTATTATTCACATAAAGCCTGCAGGACACAGCTTGTTGGGTGGTATAGATTATGCATTACAGAAAGGCTGAAAGTATAGGTACGCACCATGCACACCTACGTATCTGATGTTAGAGAATTAAAAGAATGAAGCTTGCATGGAGCTGTCAAGCAGCAGTCAGTGTGGGATGGAAAATATAAGGAGCACAAAGAAGTGCGCAAACACACAGAGATTCTGATGTGGAATTAAAACACGATGTACTCAGAAAGTTTGAATAACAGCATACAAATAATTTACTTTCCTCAAGCCTAATTCAAGCAAATCAACAAGACAAGAAAATTGAAAGGACGAAAGGTGGTAAGCTGTGTTTCTTGCATACAGGTGTCTCAACTCTAATGAGTCTACAGGATTCGAGCTGGTATCATGAATATCACCGGGAGTGATTATAGCTTGTAAAAGCAGACCAGAAAGAGACGTGCCTGTGTGAGTCTTGGGCTGTAATTAAAGCCATAAGCCAACAGTAGCAAAGAGGCCAGCTGCAGCATTTCAAACCTTTCCTACCCTAGCATTAAAAATAGATTGTGGCACAATAATAACAAAAAATTGTGCAGCCAAAATAATGCCAATAAAAAAAAAAATTTGCACATTTGATTACTATAATTGATTTCTCTTCTAGATATGAATAAATGACCCAGGCTAAATGCCAGTTCCTTGCAAAGAATTTCATTTAAGCTTCAGTGAATTGAAAGGCTCAACCAGACTCAACATTTCCAACTTCCTAGCAAGTAGCAGAAAATCTACCTGACAGTTGCCATGGAAACATGAACAGGAAGAGCTAACCACCAGCCTATAAATCCACAGAGAAACCTTTCTTAATTGGAAGGCCTTTAACCCACACATTTTTCTCATAGCTGCAGAGCTTATTTCTAAAGAGATTATTAAATTCCTCAATTGACTTATGAAGGATGCTTCCCACTATATTACTGTGCTCTGGGTTGCTCATTCTTTATATCTGTTTCCAAAATTACAAAGCAGAGCAAGGATGATAAAAGTTAACACAGATGTTTCAATGAAAAATCCATATGATGTTCTGAAAATAACTTCAATGACAATGTTCTACTAAAAAAACCCAACAAAAACACCCCCCACCAAAAAAAGAAAAAAAAAAACAACAGTTCAAGAATTGAGATGGCATTAAAGAGATCAGATATCCCAACATTCTTTGCTTTGGGTTTTAGGAAAGATTTTTTTTTTTTCAATGGAAGACTTTCAGTGGGGAAATATAACTGAAACTGTCTGAGGAATCATTGCTTAAGTCTATGAATGTTAATTATATATGAGTCCACACACACATACAGACACATGTTCTCACACTAGCAGTATATGTGTAATATAGTATAATTTATAAAGAAAATAGGAATTGAGATTTGCTCATGTTTACTTTTCTTGAACATTTTGAAGATTACATCAAAGTTTTGGTGGAGAAACTGATTTAAGAAATGCTTTTTCCACATTACGTAGTTTCTGTGCCTTTGTTTTCTGCATTGCTATTTTCCTAACCAGGGGTGGCTGAACTTTTTTAAAGGCTGGCAGCTACTTGGGGGCTGAGACTGTGCCTTATGGTGTGCACGACACCTCCCACCGTGCAACCCAGCAAGTACCACCATAGGGAGCTTCATCAAGTGCCTGCCTGTCCATAGTGTGCAGCTCCCCATGCTCAGCCCTATGCTTTTCCCCTTTGAGCAGATGCTGTTGTGCAAGGAGCAGCCGTGATTGCGGCACCTATAGACAACCCTGGCTTTGCTTTTGATTCGCCAGCTCAGGTACAGTGGAGCTGTGTTGTTACAGAGCTCAGAGCAAACCAAATGTCTATGCACATACCCAACACCGTGGTCAAGTTGATATTGTGCACTCTGAATTGCAGCCTACTGGGGTCTGGCATGTGAGTAAGGAACTTTAAAGTAAGTGTGGGTTTGCTTGGACACACACTTGGTATGGCCACAGTCAGTATTTCAGTACAAGCATCCCGTAAGCAATCTCCATTTTAAAATCAACATCACTTTCAAGAAGCTCAGCAGCCTCCTGCAGTTAAATGCATTTCTCTTCTCCCATCCTCTCCTTACTAGACAGAGAATGATCAGATGTAGGTCCAGACAGGCTTATTTGTTGTGGGTTTTTAGGTAGTCAAAGATTTGTTTTATTTGGTTAAGTGGGCAGTTTCCTCTTTTTGCCTGCATTATGCCACATTTCAATTTTTTTATTCCTCATCTCCAAATTCTGAGGAGAATAGGAAAAAAAATCATTGTGTGTATTATGCACCAAGGACTTATTCCTATTGCAGTCAATGG
>NW_008824544.1:1168938-1201303 GCF_000699105.1 Pygoscelis adeliae | reverse complement strand
GGATTCTGCTCAGTTCCTACTTGGAAACGGATAGAGGGGAGCATAGAGATGGAGAAAAGCCATCTTTTTTTTTTCCTTTTTTTTCTTCTTCTTTTCTTTTTTAAAGCCTGCCTAGAATTTGAATGAATATCTATCCCTTGCTCCTCCAGTAATGTGCATCTGTCTGAAAAGCTGAAGGACTATGGTGCAGGGCTAGCAGTCATGGATGCTCTTCCAAGGTAGCCCTCATGCCGAAAATTGTAGTGTAGCAGTGTGGAATGGGATCTGGCTCCATGTCAGAGTGAGATGTAGATGTTCACTGCCTCCACCATGCCCTGGCTCCCCATACAAACAGAATTTCACTTTGAAGCCTGAAATTCTGAAAGGTCCCACTATTGGGGCCATCAGAACAGGAAGGAGGTGAGGTCAGCCCTGGAGTAAACCTATTCCCTCTCACTGACTGAGTAGACTCAACTTTCAATGAGATTTCTTCACTCCAGGGGACCCTCATGTAACTCCTGCATTTAACCTGTGTATCTGGTGCAACGCTCCTTGTGAAAACCCTCTGCTTTGGGGAGAGTCTCTTTGCTCCAAGGGATGGCTTACACCCTCGTACTGTTGAGCCTCTATATGGCATGTCAGTACCTATACAGGAGAGAAACGTGGATGCTTCAAATAAGTTTAAAACAACAGTGGACTCTCACTTCACTATGCCCGCTGAGATAGTCCTAGAAGAAAATCTGAGTTATCCAGGGAACTTGGATGCTGGTGGTTACTGACAGAGCAGAATCTCCCCTAGTGAGGGTCAGATAAGAGATGCACAAAGTACTTAACAGTCGAAGGGCAGACTACTACCACTAAAGTGTTTCCACAACTCCTTGTCAAATCACCTCAGTTTTAACTTGCCTTATCTTCCTCCTTGTACCTTTCTCCAGCCCTGAGCCTCTCTTGAAGGGATACAGCTAGCTATAACAAATAATATTTGCCGGTAGTTTGTATAGTAACTAAATAGCCAAATGGAGCTGCTTGATGGAAAAAGATGCCCCTTATTTTCACATGTGGCATGCAAGGTTTTGAATTTAGGTTTTATGTGATAAAGGATTAAAACTTTACCCTGTTTCCCTGCCTGCCTTAAATGAAACCCTGAACATTTCACATGATGTTACCATATTCCTTACATGAATGGGACCAACTGAATTTTGTTTCTTAGTGCCAAGTAACACAACATAAATGCTTTGGAGTAAATTAACATAATGAACACTATATTCTATTGCCCGAATTATTGTTTTCCTCCCCTCCCCATATCATTGTTATTATTAGAATTGTTATCTGACTGTGAGAGAATCTCTCAAGGGACAAGCTTGCTTTACTTAACAACCGCTTCTCCAAGTCCATCAGGCTGGCAACTGCAAGCCTACGATTAGCTTAATAGAAGTTAAGTGAAAATGATAAAGTGAATGGAAAATATTAAAGGTGCCGAGAAACAGAAACATAATTGGCTAGCTATACTCCAGCGATGACAGCTAGAAAGCGTCTGCTCCCTGCAGCATCCTAAAGTGTTTGCAAAGTCTGCAGAATTCTACAGAAAAATCCACAGCCATGTACTCTCCATGCCTACAGGGATTTGTAATACCCTGGAGAGTTTTTAAGGGATTTTTAAAGTGACTTTTATTTTTATCGCTCTTTTTTTTTTTTCCCCTAGCTGTCTGTCTTTTTCTCAAATCTGGGTGGCATGTTCAGCAGATTGCTGTTTTCTATTGCTTTCTGTACAACCTGTTTTCTGCTACATAGATACAGGGACTTCACAAACCTTAAAGAAGACAAGATTTCTGTTCCAAAGAGCTTGCCCACAAAGGGCCAGATTCTCAGGCCATCTGACTCCCTGGAAGTATTCGTTCTTATCTACGCAAGCAGTGGGAGGGTCTTGATATTTCCTAGGCTATTTCCTAGCCACAAACCCCAGTGAATTCTTTATCTTGCAGACGTTACTGAAAGAAAAGAATGTCCATACACTCCTTTTGACCACATATGGTTACTTGGCTTATACCCACCTCTGCAGTACTTGTGCTGTCAAGATCTTGTGTAGATTGTTTTAAGAAAATTTAGCTCACCAGCCAACATATGGTGGTAATCTCCATTTTGCCCCAGATTAGTAAGGAAATACAGGCAACTTCATGTTTTCTCTGTAAATTGGAAGAATAAAAATCCTTTGTTGGATGCTGTTTAATGGCAGGGGCTGAAATTTCTCCTTTTCTTCCTCTAGCCCTGAGCTGCTAGCAGAAATTCCTTCAAAGCAGAGGAACATGATAAACACAGGAGACCATAGCCTTGGAGGTCTCTAAACCCAGCTCAGAACTCGTCATTGAATTATCTGAGAAAGGAATTCTGCTGATTTTTCAGGATTAGTTTTTGAGTTCTTGATTGCAGGTGCATTGGCCATTAGTCCTTAGGAAGGGGTGGGACTGGGTCAGGCCACAATGGCTGAGCCATTATTAACTCTCCCTAAACCTTCACCTAGCAGAAATTATTGCAGTCCTAAGTCTACTTTAATTCATCTGCTGGGAAGAGAAGCAGTGGAGCACTAGAAGACTCTTGTATTGTTGTGTGGGCGTGCCCCGGGGTGGACCCCCGCCCCCCAAAAAGCCACTCTATCACTCCACTCCTCAACTGGACAGGGGGAGAAAATTACGATGAAAGGCTCGTGGGTCGAGATAAGGACAGGGAGAGTTCATTCACCGATTACCATCACAGGCAAAACAGATTCAACTCAGAGAAATTAATTTAATTTATTGCCAGTCAAATTGGACTAGGGTAATAAGAAATAAAACCAAATCTTAAAACACCTTCACCCCACCCCTCCCTTCTTCCTGGGCTCAACTTCACTCCCAATTTCTCAACCTCCTCCCTAACAAGCGGCGCAGGGGGATGGGGAATGGGGGTTGCAATCAGTTCATCACACGTTATCTCTCCTGCTCCTTCCTCGTCACACTCTTCCCCTGCTCCAGCGTGGGGTCCCTCCCAGAGGACACAGTCCTCCATGAACCTCTCCAAGGTAAGTCCTTCCCACAGGCTGCAGTTCTTCACAAACTGCTCCAGTGTGGGTTCCTTCCACAGGGGTGCAGTCCTTCAGGAACAAGCTGCTCCAGCATGGGTCCCCCACGGGATCACAAGTCCTGCCAGCAAACCTGCTCTAGCATGGGCTGGAGCACGGGTCCACAGGTCCTGCCAGGAGCCTGCTCCAGTGTGGGCTTCCCATGGAGTTGCAGCCTCCTTTAGGCACATTCACCTTCTCTGGAGTGGGGTCCTCCACAGGCTGCAGGTGGTTATCTGCTCCACTGTGGACCTCCATGGGCTGCAGGGGGACAGCCTGCCTCACCATTTTTTCTGGAGCACCTCCTCCCCCTCCTTCTTCACTGACCTTGGTGTCTGCAGAGCTGGTTCTCTCCTGTATTCTCAGCTGCTTTCTTCCGGCTGCTGCTCCACAGCAGGTTTTTTCCCCTTCTTAAATGTGTTATCACAGAGGTGTTACTACCATCGCTGATGGGCTCAGCTTTGGCCAGCAGTGGGTCCAGCTGGCACTGGCTCTATCGGACATGGGGGAAGCTTCTAGCAGCTTCTCACAGAAGCCACCCCTGTAGCCGCCCCGCTACCAAAACCTTGCCACGCAAACCCAATACAGCTGTCTACACTTTCATTCTGCCCTCCAGAAAAACGCTTCTACAGGAAAGTAATTTTCCCCTGGTTATTTCCAGCTGAAATTCAGCCATGTTGTCATGTTTCAATAGCACCAAGTGGATAGAATAGGATTTATATTCTTGCCTATAAATAAGAACATGGGAAAGGTTTACAGTGGCAATTGTTAAAAAAATTAAGAAAATGTTCAAAAATAAGAGGATGGAAAGTAATGTGATATACATAGTGGCAATTGTCTATGATACCCATTTTTGGTCTCCTGCTGCTAAATATTTGGCTGGATCTCTATCAGTTCTTGCTCAGAAAAGAGGTTGTTATCTGCTGGCACTAATTATAATAATTTTCCTCCAGGCTACTGTTTGAACAGGAGTCCCAGATATTCGCATTTTTATTACCTGATAGGTGACTTCCACAATGAGTTTACATTTCTTTCTTTTCTCCTCAACTACAGTTCAGCTTTGTTTGATATTTTCAGTGCCATTTAATACATCCTGCTGCAAATTCCAACAAACTGCAGAAAGACTTCTGGAATCGGTCCTTAAATATTTCCCTCCTATCAACAAGGTCAGACACAAGGCTCAGGGAAAGAAGGAACAAGGAGGCAAAGCAATTTTGAAGAGTAAATTTTTAGAATCATAGAATAGTTGGGGTTGGAAGGGACCTCTAAAGGTCATCTAGTCCAACCCCCCTGCAATGAGCAGAGACATCTTGAACAGATGAGAGACATCAGATTAGGTTGCTCACAGCCCCGTCCAACCTGACCTGGAATGTTTCCAGGGATGGGGCAGCCACCACCTCCCTGGGCAACCTGGGCCAGTGTTTCACCACCCTCAGTGTAAAAAATGTCTTCCTTCTATCTAGTCTAAGCCTACCCCCCTTTCGTTTAAAGCCATTCCCCCTTGTCCTGTCACAACAGGCCCTGCTCAAAAGTTTGTCCCCATCTTTTTCATAAGCCCCCTTTAAGTACTGATAGGCTGCAATAAGGTCTCCCTGAAGCCTTCTCTTCTCTAGGCTGAACAACCCCAACTCTCTCAGCCTTTCTCCATAGGAGAGGTGTTCCACCCCTCTGACCATTTTTGTGACCCTCTTCTGGACCTGCTCCAACAGGTCCATGTCTTTATTATGCTGAGGACTCCAGAGCTGGATGCAGTACTCCAGGTGGGGTCTCACCAGAGCGGAGTAAACAATAGGATAATTTGGTTCATGATAGGATAATTTAAAAGCTGATAATATGAAGAAACATTAGATATTAATGAGAAAACAGTCACTCAAGAGAGGGCAGATGGACTATGAGAACAGAAATATTGGAGATTAGTAATCATTTCATGTTAGAGCATTTAGTCAGGCTTTTTAAAGTCAAAGTACAATGAAATGCACTAAAACCATCATATACAGGAGAACAAGAGGAATGCTGAGCATTTTCTCCCAAAGATACAAAAGATGCTCCTGAAGTGTAAGATGCTCCACTGTGTAAGTACACAACTTGGAGGAAGAGATGGACAAAAGCTATTTGCTCCTTTTGGAGCTCTGCAGCATTCCTCCATTTTATTCCCAGCTTTTTCTGAATGCTTTCAAGCGATCCGTCTAAGGAAATCAATGGATATTGACAGGCTTTGTAATTACATTTACAAGCCAAGATTCCTAGCCCTCTGCCACTTATTTAAGTGATTACATGCCTTCTAACCTGTTTTGCTAATGATCACGAATGTATGGATCTGAGCCAAAAATCAAATCACATCTCAAAACTCTCACGTGCATTTCTGCAAAAAATACTGTGTCTTAGGATCCTTGCACTGTTATCCTGAAAGAAGAGCTGATGAATATTGCTGGGTGAAAAATACAGCTGATTGTCACAAACCTTTCTTTCAAATTCATGCTGAATTTGCCATGTGGGCTTGGCTGGGATGTAGGAGTTTGAACTGGGTTCGCAAATCAGCCCTAGGAAGGGGTGTTCAGTCTTCTTTTTGTCTAATAGATCTTTCTGTGGTTGGAATAAATATCCAGGAGGAGGGAAAACAATATTCAGATTAAAATTTTTCACACATTTCCTGCCACTCAGAATATTGCCTGAAGCACCAGATCTGTATTTCTTTGGCAGTGCTATCTGAGCTGTCCTCTTTGGAGCCATTTTGTGTTGTATGAAACACTTTAAATAATTCCTTAAACAATGAAAAATAAGATACTGCTTTGGTGATTAGGGCACTGAACCAGAAGTTGGGACAAGGGTTCCAGTTTTTATTCCATTAAATGTTTAAATTACCTAGACGAAATGAAACAGCTTCTACAGATACATGCCCAGTACATCAGAGTTAATGGCTAGGTTACACTCTGCTGGAGATATGGGTGTGAAACCCCATAGGAAGAATAGGGAGTTGATACCTCTGATAGCTGTCAAAAGCTTTGACCACTCTGTCTTTGGATAGCAGAATCATCATACACCAGTCGTCAGCTTTGTCAATCTAGTTTAGTACATTTTGTCAAATTAGACAAAATAAATTGCGTATCCATTAACTTTTAAAAACTCAGTCTGTATTTTTAGTAGCAAGCATTCAAATCTCTGGATAAGTTTTATATTAGTTCATAGAAAAAAAAGTATATGCTCACAATATTGATGCATGTTTTATTAACAAAGCTTCCAAAAACTCTTTCAAAATGCTGCATGAAAACTCTGTTCCTGCATAGTCCTCAGGTAAGGTGGCTTTTCTACTGATTGCTGCCCTTCTGAAACCCATTAACTTCACCTAAAACTAACAGAAATACCCTAAACTCCAAATGCTTTCAGCTATGAGTCTGTGGAAAGATTGAAGCCTGCGCAACAGATGATCAGAGAAGCACAAATATCCTGAATACCTGGTAGTGTCTGCTACCAGAAATGGTTTCTGCACTACCTAGCAACTGCTACTAAAGCTTTCTGCTTAGTAACTCTTACTACCTAAGAGCATCTGTTGCTCAGTTTGCAGACTGCTGATTCCACTTGCCACAAGTGAAGCTATTGTATAGTAAGAAAAATAAATGATTACATGCTTTTGTGTTTCATCAGGTTTTCTTTGCTTTCCTATATGTAGACTTTTGTCGAATTCCAAAGAAAGATTGTTTTGGCTTTGTTTTTTAAAAGAGTGTTATTATTTTAAGCATATAGAATTGCTTCAGATACAAAATACTTGAGAGAGAATCCAAAATGGTTTCATGAAGCCGGAGGAGTACAAAGCTAATTCCTGTATCTGAAACTTTCCCCATCGCAACCATGTGCTGCCAATAAGTCACAGGTGTCCACAGTCCGTAAGCAGGTGAAAGAAATAAAATGTGACATGCTTGATAGCTTCGAGATGTGCAAGCCTACGTGTGTGTGCCTATACATTTGGCAAGTCTACTTGTCTTTTCAGAGATCTGCAAGACTGAAAAGAAACCCACTTCTGCCATGAACCTGAAAAGGAACGTGATATTATGAAGGAGGCTCTGTGGACTCTGCAACTAAGCTCTCAGTCTTTCATGAATAAGTATTTTGTGCTCTCTTTTCCTTCTGTTGGTGAATGTGACAAGGGAAATAAGGTAGAGAGATAAGGGGGGTTAGCAACCTGCTCTAATACTTGAACACATAGTAAGTGGAGGCAGATGCAAAAGGGGAGGGTGAGAAGGGACAATTGAGAAAGAAAAATACAGAAGGAGACCAAGGGTGCAACCTAATCTCTTTTGAAGTCAGTGGACATCTTACTATTCACTACAGTGAATATAGGATTTAACCCCAAATTTGCTGGTGGAATAATTCCCTCCTTTAACATCATTAAAGCTGCCATGGCTAGGTATAGATTTGTTCCTTGCTTTTAAGCCATGTTCTTGTCCTAGGCTTGTTGCCGCCTTCATGTCTTTATTTTTCTCCCCCCTCAGCATTATCAACCTGCCTCATATGAAAACGTCATGGAGACTCATTTGCTTGGCTTACTTTCAACATGGAAGGATTTGCAAAGACTTAATGCAGCTCGTTTGAGCTGGGATACTTCCACTTAATGTCTGCATGCAAGAGCAGGTGTATGTTCTGTGTGCTTATGCCACTAACCGCTTAACTTTTTTAATATATTCTTATTCATTAAATGCTTCTGAGTTGCTGAGGGGATCCTGTCTGCTGTGGAAGGCAGCCTTCAGCTGTGCCTGGAGCCAGGCTTGAATACCTGGCTTCTACATGGAGATTAAAGCTGATCTTAAAATGTAGCCTTGGAGGCTATGTCTTTAATAGAAAATTAAATGGTTCAGGGACCATTCTGGTGCATTTATCTGAACTTACTTTCTATTTACAACTGGGTGGACGTGTGAAAGCTGCCTATTAAAAATTATTCCTGCCTAAGCTAAGCCCTGTACCAAGCTTGGGCATTGATTGGGAGAATGTGATTTGGACCAGGTCAAAATCATGCCAGAGACTGTGCTGAGAATTTAACAGGAAGGGCAATGTTTGAAATGTAAACGCTTGTGTCTTACAGTGCACACTGCCCTGTTCACTTTACTGGTATAGATATAGCCAGAGCATCTCTCTCTCTCTGTCATATAGAATTACCTAGAAGAAATGATCTTCTATTGCCTTGCATTGCTCATAACAGTATGAAGAACTGGAAATTTAACTTTTTCCCCAGGTTATCAGCCATTGCCACTGCTAAAAAAAAAAAAAAAACAACAAAACAACCCAAAACAAAACAAAAAAGCAGCAAATTAAAAAGTGAAAAAACCCACTTCATTTAGAACACAATATTTTCTTTAACCTAAAGTGTGCTTTGTTTCAGATTGAGGAAGAAGTAAGGTTTTGAATTAACATATTTTATAAAAAAACCCACAGCATTTTGAACAAGTAAAAAATAATTTATTATTTTATTTTTGGAATTAAGTCAGACAAGCTGAGCTGAATTTATAGACTACCTGGACTGTACTAAAACTACAATTTTTTAGTGAAAATAATTCAGGCCAAAACTATTCTCCATCTTATATGCAAAATTATATTGCCCCAAAATTGGAAATGTCACTATTTCAATAACTTTTTTTTTTATGTTATACTATCTGATCAAAGGTGAAGACCATCTCAAATGCAAGTTAAATGTTAATGTTTTTTTTTCTTTTCATATATTGGCTTTCTGAACATTTACAGAGTAGCTGTATTTCTTTACATTTCAATGGTAAGTTGAGCCATTTTAAAAGAAAATAAAATCCATTAAGAACTTCACATGCTTGTATAGACGGGTTTATTTTACACTCTGCACACTGTGGCCAGGGTGAAGAAGAGATGGGACACAATTATTGTGAGCCCATATTTTGCTGGTTAGTTACCATAGTAGGGTATGTACTTATTCCTTTGGAAACTCCACTTTGTCTCTGGTTAGGAGAAAATCCTTTCTTGCAGATCGGATATGAGGCTTTGTGTCATGTTATGTCTTGTTCTCCTTTAGATGTATTGTCTCTTGTTGAAATCCTCCATCCTGTTCACCTCTTGCATTTACTTCTTGCATATTTTCCTGTTGCATCCTTATTTTAAGTCTCAGTTTGGACCATCCCACTAAGGTGTTGGATCAGAGATAATCTCTCAGCTTTTCCCTTGAGATGCTTGAGGTTCTCTCCCAGCTCCTCAGAGGTGATATTCTTGTAGATTAGACTCTCACCACCTCCAGCTTCTCCAGCTTGAGTTGCTTTGTTACTCACTAACGTATTCTTCTGGTCAAGTATGCCCTAACCTATGGCAAAAACAAACAAACAAAAATGCTTTGAGTGAAGGAGAAACTTGGTTTTTTTCACTGGTTTTCAAGGATGTTTCACCTCCCCTCTGAATAACTTTGGCTCATGGCCATGCCAGATTTAACAGAGATGCACAGAGGAGCTCAAAATGGGATGTTAACACTTGACTTGGGGAAAACTGTGACATGGATCTGAATTCCTAAGACTTTTTTCCTCACAGAAAACACTTTCAGTCTAGATATAAATCTGGATAGCCAACACCACACACTGGCTCTTCTCTGTTAGAAATACCAAGTCACACCACTGTTATACCTATCATAATCACCTACTGGGTCCAGAGCTTCTCAAGAAGTTTATACAATTTAAACAACTGAACTTAGCCATTTTACTTTGTTCTGTTTGTTTTTTTTTTTTTTAAACTTATTTGTTCTTAATGTATTGCATTGTATGTTCCATCATCCATGTTGCAAGGCTATCTGTGTAATGAGCCAACATACAGCACACAGAGAGGGTGTTTGCCAAATTTCAAAGTCAGATCTTTTGGGAACTTTGTTTATTTGCTGTGTACATGGACAGTAAATATGCCTGCTCCTTTGGTATGGAAATCATCTTCAGACTATACCATCAATATTCATCCCATATCACACCCATTAACAAACTGAATAATTGGGAACTAAACATGAATGCATGAAGGACCATGATCATCTAGGTAGCTACTAATAAGGACATGTTTGAAGTAATCACACACAAATTTAATTTTAGTGTGGTTGTTTTTTTTTTTCCCCAGAAAGGTGTCTCAATGTTAATTAAACAATTTAGCCCATATTAATTTTTTTTAGAAAAGTGTAATTATTTTAAAAATGTGCCTTTAACTTTAATCACAAGCACAGATTTTTCAATCAATAAAGAATGCTTGATTTTGTTAGCATCATACTCTGTATTTAAAATGATGTTTTAAGTACCTTTTATACATCTCCATAATCAAAATGATTCTTTGTATGTCAAAGAGTTACTCTTCTGCTTAGATAGCATTGTAAAAAAAAAAAAAAAAAGCATGAAAATTACTAAACAAACCTAAAACCCTTCAAAAATTGCTTACCTGTGCTATTTCTTTGTATTTTCATTTCACAACAGCATCTTCTTTGGAATTAGAAAGTGAAAGCATGGAAATAACATGGAAAGCTATTTCTTGCAGCTTTTTTAGATCCTTGAGGGGAGTCCAGATCTAAGCTGGACCCAAGAATGATCAATTTTGATACGGGAAAGTCAGCTAGCCTAAACTGACGTCACAATTTTCCAGAGTCCTAACAGATGCTCAGTACAGCTCATAATGTAACATGGCTGAAGCAGGCAGTTCTGCACTTTATGTTCAATTACTTTACACAGCATTACCTTCAAAAGAATGAGACCTTGTACACTGGGAATCTTTCTCCAAATAAATATTCAAAGGTAGAAATGATTTATCACAGTTATTTAACGAATTGATATTTCCTGTACTTAATTGGCTTCGTATTTAAGGAAAGCACAGGTCCCAGTTCTGGCCTTAAAGCGAGTATCACCACCTCTCACAGTTTTACCATGAGTCACACAAGGTATTTTTAACGACACAACAGTTGGAATCAAGAGACTGTATGGGAACTGCAGTCTCTGGGTTTTTTTTTCCTCTCTCTTTTTTTCTTTTTCTAATGACTGTTTCTAACATAATTTGGGAGATGAAGTTTTGATTTGTTTTGGTTTACATTTTATATTACTTTATTTCATTTCATTTTTTTGTTTTAATTTTTGCCTGGGTGGGGGGTTTTTTTTTTTTTTGGTATTCCAGCTGCACTGGTTTCAAAGAAGTTACCCTAAAAAGACAGAGCTCTTCCAGTCAGAATCTGGTCAAATATTTCAGTTTTCTCTGTCTCAGCTTTGGAAAGCAGGAATACAGAGGGGTCTGCTTTCCCAAAATGCCGTAGTATTTAATTACTTTAAAATGAGCTTTGAAAGAGCTCACAACGATCCTTTTTTTAACACTGTCAGTTGCTAAGTCTTTGCTGTCAGAGATATTTAGTTCATACTGAACTAAATCCACAGCAATGACCTAGAGCTTACAGTACCTCTCCCTACCATTGTTGGCTTTAGTTGTACATAATTAAGCCAGAACAAATGGGTAAGCATCATAAATTTGGGGAATATAGCCTTCCCGAGAAAAATGAAGTTTTGGAAAAAGAGAGACTGAAAAAAGAGGAAGAGTCCTTTTGAAGTTTTTGTCAATTCATTTTAAATTAATGAGTCAGATGTGTAACTCTAGTACTTTGTCAGGCTGCATTAAAAGAGATCAGATAGTGACCAGCATCAAAGTTCCATAGCTGCGAGGAAGGACTGCTGGAAGATATAGATTTAGACTTAGAGAAAATGCTATCAGGATGTGCCAAGCTGCAGCAGTACTCAAGACAGAATGAAAATGTTAAAAGGAAAACAAGTTGCGGCTACTCTCGACAGACTGACCAGCAGGAGGGGAAGCTGGGAAGCAGGAGGTCACAGCGAAGTGAGGAATTTGGAAGAGATACTGTAGAATAAACAGCAAGAAAATGTCAAAGAAAAAAGGTGCTTGAGAAGTGGGAACATGTACAGACCCAGACAACATCCAGCATTTAGAAATAAATACAACCATTTTGCAAGAGTTTTCAGCCCAGAGTAACAGGAACAAAAAACCCCTCACGACTCACTGAGCAGGAGAGCAGAAAGTGACAAGGTTTGCAGGGACAGGTAGTACCTTTCAGCGGGCCAACTTAGTCAGAAAATTAGACAAGCTCTCATGCACACCAGGCCTTCTTCCAGGAGACAGAGTAGACAGCAACATGGAGGAGTTCTGCATGGGGATTGTCTGAAAAATGCTGAAACAAAGAATGATTTTTTTTCATTAAAAAATAATGAAATGCTTATAAATTATAAACTAAACATAGATCACTTGGAAAAAATGAATAGAAAATGTAAATACATAGAGAAAGACAAGTATAATTGAGAACGCATAGCATGAAACTAATTCTGAGTAAAGGATTACGTGAGCTGAAGTTCATCTTTAACTGGAACTGATAGAGTCTGTTATAGTTACAGGAATAAAAAGGCAATATTGGGTTTAAAAACACGTTTAGCCTAGGTTTGATTCAGAGAGTGTACAGATTGAAGAAACCTAGAAAATGTAATAATGTAAATATAAGAAACAATTATCCAGTTTCAGAAATAATGTGGAATAAATTTGCAGGGACTGCAGCAAAGGATGAGACATTGCAGAAAATCTTTAAGGTTATCAGTGTAAGGTGGCATGGGAATTACAAAATATATCCACTGCATCTTACTCATTTAAATGAGAATTTTCTGTAGCTGATGATGTAGTACTTAGAGGTAACAGATCACAGGCTCCAAATTATGACAACCTGACATGATTCATGATTACAGAGAAGCATATAAGATGAAATGATATGTTGAGCCATGGATTGCTAGGTTATGTGATTGAAGGCTCATTCCTACAAACACAAAGGAGCCCAGAGGCACCGGGGCAAGCAGGGGAACCCCAGTACTCCATTCAGAGAAAAGACCCCCTGCCCTGGCTCATCCCAGGGTTGTCCCCAGAGAACATCAACCCCACGGTCTGGAGGTGACACCCATCACAAGTCAATGGGAGCAGCTTCTGGATCACCATGCAGACCAGTGGGGTTTACTGCCTTCAGGGATGGAACTCTGTCCAGTGCAAGGGAAGGACATCTTGGGGTTGTGCAAGACTTATTATGGGATGCCAAACTACACTTAAATACTGAATTACGATTCCCACTAACATGAATTTGTATTACGGAGGAGTCTAACATCAAATCAAGTCACAAACAGAATTAGAGCTGTATTTAACAAACAGTGTGTTACAGAAATGTCTATAATTGGGATGGTCTGCAGTTTCATAGAAAGGACTTGAAAGCATTAGGGAATTATGGATTCAAAAGTGGAACGAGCCACCCGAATATACTTATTAAAATGTCTGGCAAAAAATAAAGTTAAAATTGGAGTGTTCCTAATTAAGTCTTTGAGATCTGAAAGAGATACATAATTTGTTCTTACAAACTCAGCCCTTAAACACTGCAGCAAAAGGTTGTTTTGCAAAAAAAGCACAGTTTTTCCTGGTTTCTTTCCACCTGCAGCAGAAGGCAGAGCAGGTCTTTTAGATGCATGCAAAACCACCGATAAAAGGGCGCACTGAATCCATATTACTGCCAGCTTTGATGCCTATGGGATGCAGCTGGTATGCAGGGCGGTACTCTGAGGTTTCAGGAGGGTGATTTCTCCTTACTCCCATGAACTACTTGAGGCATCATCACCCCCTCTCCAGACCCTGAAGGACAGTGCCAGAAAATGAGCCAAGTCCAACTTATGAAGGAGGAACTCGCAGAGAGAGGCCCTGAAAGTAAATTAGAAATGGGATTGTGAAGAATCACTAAGTAGCAGGGAGGAGCAATGATGGAGAGAGAGGCAGAAGCAATTCTCAGGAGCCCAACCAGAACCAGTCTTGACAGACTTACTGACAACTGCTAAAACAGTGCTTGGCCTGTGGTGTAATAAACTGGAATCCTGAATAATTACTGCTATAAAACAAAAACAAAAGAAGAGAGGAATGTAGTGAAAATGACATTGCCCCTCAGAACTGAGCTGTGGGAACAGATTTGAGATGATAGCATGGGAAAAAATCCCTTTTGGTGTTATAAATCCAGCATAAAGCCTTCATCTTAAGCAACCTTGACCCCACATGGGCCATTTTTTTAATCCTAAAGGTGATGCAAGTTGTTTCTTACTAGGAATACTGGGGTTTAATGTAGTCTTGAAAACAGACCTTCTAACTGGGAGAAGTGTACAATCTCAGTTTCCTGGAAAACAAGGCATGGTAGCCAGTTTGGCAAGTGGGCAGATCTCCTAAGCCAGAAAATTTTTTTTGGCATCTTCCAAGGAAAAAAAAATGTGATGAAAAACTATGGGAAAAACCTCTTAAGAGCATCACCACGAGGGTGGTGGGAAAAGTTTTAACAGTGGGGTAAGAAACTGGAATATTAAAGCAAATGACATGTGAGCAGGTGGATGGAGAGAGAGGAGCTCTGAAGACAGTGAATGATCAAAGATATGTGGTAAAATGGGGGAAATCAATGCTCTGCTTTTTTTTCAGTGTGAAGGTGAAACAAAGCTGCTATAAAGTAGTTGAACAGGCCATTGGTCTCTAGCTGCTCTGTGCTTGGCATAAAATAAAGAGAGAAAACAGTGACAGGGCTTGGCTGTGGTATTTGATGTTGTAATAACTCAGAATCTTCTTAGCCACAGAAGACCGAACACTAGTCTTATTTTCATTCATTTCTGTCCTTTCTTGGAGTCTTTTCCCTCTTGCTGAGACTAAATAGACCATAAAACAGAACAGCCATATGAGCCCTCCTCTCGCCCCACTCCCCTAGAACAAGTCATTCTGAATTAAATGGCACCTACAGCCAAACCACAGCTAGTTTGGATCGTGCAAAAAGAAACTCACCCGAGGTGAAGACTTTGCAAACCCAAATCGTCACATCAAGCCTACGACTATTTTCTTTCTCCGGCCACGCTTTCATGCTACTGCCTCTCAGTCCCACCCTCTCCCCTTGAAAGGTTTGAACAAAAGGGTGGAAGAACCTGTCATTTTTAAAAAACCTGGCAGAAATGTTAAAAGGGGGGGATTCTGGCAGCTCCGGTGCCTCCCATTTCCATCCCTCCCACTTTTGTGTTCCTCTCCTAGCCTGTCAGATCACGCAGGAGACAATAAAAAAGAAGAAGGAGTTTTCCACCCTCCATGGCATCTTCCCTGTCACCATTGCAGGAAGAGGTTATTAGAGTGAGAAATCATGCAAACCCAAATCAGCCAAACAAAGCTATAAAAAGACAACAGAGACAACAGAATGGGGAGGGGAAAGGGTGGGGAGAAGTTAAATAACCTATTGTCTAAAAGAGAAAAGAAAACATATAAAATCACAACATGGAGAGAATAAAAAAAGACTCAAGCAGGGAGGTGCTTACAAGCCAGAGGCTTGACAAACAAAGAAATCTATAAAGGCATATAGAAATCCACTCTCTGTGTTTACAGTCCTGTTTCATTTCACCCTGTTTTGAGGATTGTACCGAACTTGGTGAGTTACTGAGTACCTCTGTCTTCATTTTTTTTCACTGCAAAGTAAGAATTAGTGGCGGAGGGAGGAAAGATAATTAACTAATCTAAATGAATACTGTGCCTTGGTTTCAATGGATACAGCTATGCTAATGAAAAAAATGGACCTAAAATCTTGCATGTGGGTAGAGCAAGTGCTAGTATTGGTATGATTAAACTCTCTACACCTCCCAAAGCAGGATCGTCACATCCAGTTTTCTTACTTGGATCTGTCCCTGAGCTGGGCATGGGCATCCTCTGTCAGTACTAGTTTGCATGGGTCAAAACCGGTCAGTTATACCCTTACTGTTAAATGGCATGGACCGTTATTTGTCAGTCTTTGAGCTTGTGCCAAGGTCCTGCTTTATTTACTAATACTGAAGTGGCTGATAAGAGCAATGCAGAACACAGTAGCAAAGACAGGATGACTAATACACACCAAAGTATGGAAATGGAACTTATTAAGAAGCAAAACATGGAGGGTTTAAGAGAAATCATGGTGACCTGATGTACCTGAATTACAAAAAACAAGAAATTGCAGAGCCAGTAGCGCTAAATCTCTGAGACATAGGTAGTTGAAGCTGTAGGGATTATTTTCAGAAAGTAGAGAGGAAAATGATCCAACTCACTACAGACATGTTAGTCCTACCTGAACAGTATAAAAGCTTTGAAACAAATCTCAAAGGAAAAGAAAAATTAAAAAACATTCAGAAAAATGGATACAAAGTAAAATACAATTTGGGATGCCAAAGGTAGATCTTGCTGGACTAATCTGATTGGTTTTCATTTATAAAAAACCCACAAACCACACTGATTTCCTCAGCAAAAGAGGATGAACTTCAGCAAAACCATATAGAAGTTAAAGCTGAAGTATAAACCAGGAATATAAACTGTGAAGAGGACAGAGAACAGTGGGGTTGCCCACAGACCAGTTAGCCAACAGACTGCAACAGGTACTGCTGAGACTGGAAGTTTTCAGCCTGAAGGAAGGCTGATAGAGGAGTCTTGGGAGCAATACTGCTTAATACCTTCACTAGCAATCCTGGCATAGAAAGTGAGAGTACATTAATAAAGCTTGCTGATGATACAGAGAGGTTCAGAGCATCCTCTGATGAGATAGAAATGGGATGAAATTCAATAGTACAGAGGGCAAGTGCATGCATCTGGGGACCAATAACAAAAATTCTTCTATAAATGCAGTGTTCAGTTGGAAACGACCAAGGAGAAGAAGGATTTTCTTGGATATACTAGCTGATGACAAGGTTGTAAGTTGATAGGGCCATGAAAATAAATGCTACTCAAACATTTATTAGATAGGTAAAGCCATTGAACAAGGCACTGCTGAGGTATGAGGCACTGCTCTCATATCTCAAAAAGAAGAAATATACTTCCCCATCAGAGGAACAGTGTGAACATCTGAAGAAACAGGTCTGGGAAAATCTTCCTGAGTTACTGAGACCAGTCATTAATCATCCTGGGACTTGCTAGTTCATTCTAAACCTATTTTAATCAGAGTTAATCTTGTAAAAATGTTGCAGAGTTTACTACACAATATAAGTGTCTAAATAAAATCTAACGACGGTTTGGTTTTGGGAAACCCTGTTTCTTACAGCACAGAACATCCAACAGGTCTTGGGAGCCTCAAGCCACACGCTTATAGGTGTGCTGGACAGCTTTGGATAAGTTATTTCTTCTCTTTTGGTCATGGTTTCCCATTTGTAAAGTGGAGATGATGATACTTTATTACCTGTATATTTTGAGATTCACTGCTAAAGAGTAGCCTCTTAGGTATTACTACTTTTATCAGAACTCTCAGTTATCTGTAGAGAACGTACTGTAACATTTAAAAGGCTTTATTTCTTAAATTTGTTCCTCACCAAGTGGCCAGGATACTTCCCTGGGACATGTCCATACACATCCAGGCAAATAAAACAGGTCTATGGCTTGAAAATGGCCTGCAGTCCTCATGCAACCTACAGATTTCTCCCTCATGTGATTTTGTCCTGTGCCAATTAATCCTCTCCCAATTAACCCTCTCCCAGTAGTAGAAGGGACAGTATACGAAAGGGACCAATCCCCATAGGCAGTTTGGATATAACCACTCTATTTGGGAGGCGAAGAATATGTATTGTGTGACTGTGAGGCATATGCTAGGTCTTGGCAGCAGAAAATGGTCTCTGGCCCGTTTTATTCAGTTATATAGATACAACCACAGCATCCGATGGCTGGCATCATAGATAGCAAGGTCATGATGATGTACCTGAAATCCTCACCTGTGTTTCCTCAATCCACTTGGGGCTGGAGGAGTGGCAGATGTAATGCACTGGTAAGTGTGTGCTGCTCAGCTATTACACCTACAGGAACCTAAATATCTTGATTGCATTATCACGTGCAAGATATGTCAAAAGAAACCTTTAGAAAGTATTGGAAACCAGGAAAAATGAGTGTGACCAATGTAAAAAAATCTCCTCTGTTCTTTAAGCAGGGGGGTAGCTTTTAATGCCAGGCCTCAAGCAAGAGATTGCTTGCCTAATTACCAAAGAAAGTGAAAACAGCTGCTGTTATAGATGGAAAGTTAGAGGCAAATGGTGAACTGAGGCATGGAGAAGTTCAGTGGTGTGCCTTAGGCCACAGAGGGAAGTGGTGTCAGACCCAAGATTAGAAATCACAAGTTTTTCCTCATACTTTTCTAAGCTCAGATCACTAAAGTGTACCATCTGGACATGCGTAGATAATGATTTGGGTCTGTCTATCATACCTATCCATCTCTAAAATAAACTCCTATCCTCTTACAGTTTCATATAATTTCTAGGCAAATGTTGTTTTATTTAAATGTAGTTTCTTGCATAGCTAATATTTCAGAAAAAATAATTCAGGATTAATGCGGTACCACAGCCACTGGAAAAAATTATGTTCCAGCAAGAAAGGATTTGCTTATTTTGAACTATAAAGCAAAAGCTGTTTAGTGCAAAATAATTGAGAAATAGACGCAGAACCATTCTGCAGGTTATCTTCAGCTAGTTATTGAAGTAGCATTTTTTGAAAGATGGGGAGGAAGTGGAGAGAAGTGAGATAGGAAACTTTTGTACTGCAGTAATTTAGCACAGAGCAGCCACAAAAAAGAAAAAAAAACAACCACTGCTACAAATACAGTACATAACTGCAGCACAAAATAAACTCAGAAGTAACGCTACCTCAAAACACTCTCCAGAGTAACATAACATTTTTATCCCTATTATCGCTGTCGAGGGCTTTGCAGTTCCAAAACAACATAACAAACTCACATGAAAAAGATCTTCTAAAGCAATATTTGGACCCAGCCTCTCAAGCTTTTTGTTCTAGTTATTCTTGAGTGACATGTGTTGGCCTCTCAGACCCATAGGCACTGGCAGCTTTTTTTCATTTGACATTCCCCAGAACTCTTTCGTTGCCAAAACCTACTGACATGATTTCTCCCTTAGTTTTGAAATCCTTACTTCATGCCTTGCATGCTGCTATGGCATGGCAAAAATTTTTGAGCACAAATTAATTCTTCTGGATAGGGGATTTTTGGATATCCCACTTGGATAACAAGAGAGCAGTTCATATCTCCATGAAACTTCAGGGTCTGAAGCAAACACAAGCAAGCTTTAAAATTAGCAAGTTAGGCATAAAAATAATTTGATTCTTGTAATTCAGTTCACCTCATGACGTAAATCTGCTACAGACCCTACTCTCATCTAAAGGGTCTTATGCAGAACACAGAACTATGTAGCTTGAAAAAATGTATGTGAGTGTTCAGCACAACATAACTTAGATGTGATATATTGATGGCTGGTGTCAGGACCTCCCCACACTAAAGAAATAGCCAGTGACAGACTGGCAAATGTAACAACATAACTGCCTCCCTGAGAAAAAGGGGAGGATGCAGCTGGAGAAACCAGCGAGTTTTTGCAGTTCTCTATTAACCTTATCTGAGTGATGGATTTTTTGATATCTGCTCTGGGTAATAAAGGCATAGCAACTCTACACGTATTGCTCATTTGGGTACATGAATGCACACCTGCAAGCCTATACACACACCATGTTTGATAAATGCAGGTATATAAGCCCCAGTTCCAGGATGTAACCTCAGTGCAGCAAAACGCTTAAGCATTTACTCAACTCCCATTGCAGTATAAAGCTGTTGCTTAAGAATTTTCTAAAATTGTGGCTAGTAGCACATATCATTATCACCGTGGTCAGCCTTCCTATGGATTTCAATAAGCTTTAGGTGGGTCCCTTGATATCAATATTCTGGCTCTACCTCCAGAGGTGGCATTGCAAAAACAAAGCATAAGAATTTCTTCTCTCTCACAGTTCTCAAGAGATAAGTTCAGCCGATCACTGGATCAGAAACACCGACATACAATTTTCTTTTAATAAATTCAATGAACTAAAGCATTTTGTGAGTCAGAAAAGCAGTGTGAAAAAGAAAAAAAAAAAACCCAGCCCCATATTTTTATATATATACACTCCTCATCCTCCAAGCAGAACATTTTTCAAACCGTTAAAACATTTTATAAAATTGCTCTTATTGTTCCAACATTTTACAGCCTCACAAATGATTATTTTCTGGTGTGGGGAAAATAAGAAAAGGAAAAAAACAGCCAAACATCTTACTGTTTATACTTTACCTGGTTTGGTTTAAAATGTTTTTACTTTGCACATAGTTTGA
Organism: Pygoscelis adeliae; assembly: GCF_000699105.1. Classification (NCBI taxonomy): domain Eukaryota; kingdom Metazoa; phylum Chordata; class Aves; order Sphenisciformes; family Spheniscidae; genus Pygoscelis; species Pygoscelis adeliae. The sequence goes on along the minus strand of NW_008824544.1, from coordinate 1,181,042 downwards.
GCACTTAGGATATTTTTAATGCTGTAAAGGTGCTCAGTGACAGAAAAATGATACGTAGATGCCTGCCTGTGACAACACGTTAATAATTCTTCTAGATATTGCTATACGTCTTAATGCTACATTCTGTAGCAAGTCCCTCAGAGGGTATTTGCAGTGTAGGTACCTAAGTTAGGAGATTTGTATACTTTGGCTCTCTTTATACTTACTGGGGTGAGAAAGCCTTCTCCAGAGAGCAGTTCAGAGGAGAAACGCAGTTTAAGTGCCTTGAATACACTAGCAAAATCATTCACAGCAAAAACATTAGAGAATATTCTGAATTGCAGCAGTTATTTGAAGGATTGGAGTGCAGAACTGAAGCACGCAAAGGTGAGACAAAACTTTGTTCTTATTTCTGGACTAAATCTCTGCTTCTCTTGAGAATGTCATGTGGTCTTTAATGATTGCGTGGAATACTGACATTCTGAGTTTTTAAGGAAATTCTTTTAAAGACTAAATATTGCCTGTGAAGTGTTTTGTAAAGTTAAAGTGCTGGAGCATAGTTAGGTTGACAAACCTCATGATTCAAGTAAAATGTCTCTATCTCAGAGCATCCACTTCAGAATGACAAAGGGCAGAACTGAAGTTGCCTGAATCTCATTTGAACCTCTAGCTGCAACGTGTTATGTGAAACTGCGGCTTAATCTGATGCTTCATCTTTCTTCAGAGAAAATATTTACCCATTGCCTACTACCAAATGCATACCACTACATTTTGAGGAACACGGCCCATTTTTTACAAGGAGAAAAAATATGCTTTTGTCCAACAGCATTTGCTTTTGAGTGGTAGAACTGCTGTCAGCTTGGAAATTCAGAAAGTCTTGCTCCAGCACAAATGGAAATCAAGACATTTCCTAAATGTGCATCTCAGGACTGTGAGATCTTTGTAAGTATGTATGGAGTTACTCGAGTCCACAAAACAGTGCAAATGTTTTTCTACTTACATTCACACAAAGAAAATTAGAAAGTCATAAATCACAACAAGAAAAGTAGTGAGCATGTGAAGCGGGTTATGTATTCAGTGGTATTTGAGCACTGTCTTAAGAGTCCCACTATTATAAACATTTTTTAATGCTTAGTCCATGTCTCTATGAATTTACTAATTTTGCTTTGTACATAGATGTTTACATGGGGTAATAGTTTACATGCATTTCTGATATATAAATAAATAAGCAAAATGGAGTGAGGTTGGGATAAAAGGTTTAGGTAAATGAAGAGAAAATCCATAAATCACACATTTAAGAAAAAAAAACAACAATCCCCCCCCCAAAAAACCCCACCTGACAAACCTACACAATAGAAGGAAAAGCTGGATATGTTACTGAATGAAAAGTACATCAAAATGCATTAGAAAATGTTGCTAAATCAAGTACATCTCCCTTTGAACCATATATCAACATCTGAAACAGTGTAATAAGTAAAAGACATATATCACCTGCTGATTGAAACACATCACCTAGTAAAATAGCAATCAATCTGTGCGTATGAAATGTATCTCTTCTAATAAATTAAATGCAAAGCATTTTAAAGCTGATGCAGCATTTACCCAATTATGCACAGTGAAGACTGAACTCATTTTACCGGCTACTGAATCTGAAACATGAAGTACCGAAACTGATACAGTCCATCAGACACATCAGCTTTCTGGGAAATGCCAATCACAGGGGCAGGGGGAAGCTGCTGTCAGAAAACACTTAGGTCAACAACCACTCTCAGTAACAGCCATTTGCTACAGCTGATGGCAAAGGTTCAGGAGCAGGGCACGACTGCCAAGATCTCAAACATCTGGAGTTTGATATTCATAGCTGTGTGAGTGTTCGCTATAGAGGGAGAGGTGTAGAAGGATCAATTTACACATTCATTAGTTTACTGGAGTGGGGGAGAGCAGCCTATTGTATTTTTTAGCTTGCTGAAGGGCAATGGTGGGATGAACAACTGTGGGTTTTTAATTTTCTCAAAAAATAGAGGATCTTTCAGTCGTACAAGTAACATTTATGCCACTCACATACAAACTTTACCTCTTTCCACATATTTTGAAATTGATACATATATATGCACTGATATGTATATGTACATATATTTACATGCATATAAAATAAAGCAAAAAATCCCCATATTTGGTTTTGTGTTCTCCAAATATCATGGAAAACTGTGATGTTTCACTCCATCAAATTGAATGTAAAACAGTTTTCTACTTGGGTTTCTGGAAAGAAACCAGCAGCTTTGTAGCTGTTGCCAAGTAGGAAGTCACATGCCTGTGCTGAAAAACAGCAAAGGCAGCCTGTCAAGCAGACCCGTCCTCCCTCTTTCCATGCAATACACTCGAAGAGAGAGAAAAAAGAAGATTCTGGGATCAGTTTCATTCTTTAGTTTGGTTTGTTGGGGCCAGTTTTGTTCTTTATCTTTCAATGGCCAGTTCTGTTGAACTTTTAGTTAATTGTTCATTTTTACTTGTTGAAACGCAGTGCATGTGTAAGGTAGGTTGGTCATATGAACCAATTAACTCGGACTGCTTTTCCTCCCTCTGACAACAAATGCTGATTTAAGGAGCTAGTTAAGGGTAAGTCAGAGTCCATCAGGAAATCTCTGTGAAGGCATTGACTACTTGACTGATCAATAAAGCTGGAAAATATCAGGGCTATCATTTGCTGAAAGACAAATTCCTGCATCCCAAATTACAAAGAAGAGAGGCCCCAACAAAAGTGCAAGGTGTCTGTGTTATGAGTCTACACAGGTCTGTCCCCAAGGCTTCTAATTAAGACTAATACTGTACGTTTCATCAAAGTAAATTAAGAGTAATTCCAGTGAAGTGGGGGATGCTGAAGGGAAGTGATAACCTTGAATTAATTTACATTTAAGAAAGGACCTGAAGGAGGAAAACAAAGTTGCTTGGTTCCATTGAGCAAGAAGGGCATGTTTTAAAGCAGTTTTGTTTTTTTTTAATTCACACAAGAGCCTAATCAGACTTCTGACATCTGTCACATTAACCTAAAAGTCTCAGGTAAAAGCCACCTTACCCTGTCTATACTTCAGACAAAATACAACTGGGAGAGAAGCTGATCCCTTCAGAAGCACAGAGAATATTCTTTTAAGGGTCATGGCTCCAGCTGTGGATAACGGTGCAGTTTGTTCTCCTTCCCAAAGCCTCAGCACCGGCCTGGAAGTCGTCACAACAAGCAAAACCTCTATGAGGCCGAAATATGTGACTGCAGGAGGCCTTCAGCATCTCCGGTGGCTTGACAAATAAAGAATGAGTCACCTTCCCCTTGTGATTTTGCTCTGTTTTAATAATTTCTCCATTTTTACAGTAGAAATTCACAGGGAAAATAATGGGACGTTCCTGTTGCTAGAACAGCTACTAATTTTCAGGCACAGTTTTTGGGTTTTGAAGTAGCTAGGCACCATAGTCCCACAGTGATAGCTAGCTGCTAAAATGTCTTTGAAATACTAGACTTCAGGCTCATTCTAGGCACACCCACTGGCCCAGTGGCTGGGAGAGAAGCAGCTGTGAAATATGCTGAGATCCCCGAAGTCTCAGTCTGCTTCGTGGTCTTCTCCTCACCCAGGGGAAATGTGCCATGCACACAGCATGCAGCTTCTCCCACGGCTTCAGCTCTGCTGCCCGGTGAGTGGAGGGAGGTGGGAGGACTTGGAAACATAGGTCTGCCCCATTTCTCTATTCCTTTTCTTCAGGAACGTACAATGTGGACAGGAGGAGAGGAGGGATGGCTTTTGTTCAGGAAAGTGAAATACCACCTAAGTAAGGAGGAAGGTCTGGTTGTGGTTCAGTCTTCCTGACAGGTATCCAGGGAGTACCCAGCACCTTCCAGGACTGAGCCCAGGGAGAGCACCAGAAGCTGAAGCAAAGCAAATGAATGAGGAGGATTATATATTTACATTTAACTGAGAGCTAGACACATCCTCGGCAACACAGGAATGGATTTACAACTTTTAACGAGCAGCACTCTGTAAAAATAAAATTACTTCAAACACAGCATTGAAGCTTTTCTCAGAAAAGCTCTAATGTAAATTTTATATGGAGCACACTACTGTACATGCATTTGTTACTTGTATTTGTTATTTTATTAAAAAGTAGAGCCTAATCAGGATTGCCTAGTTCTGGGGAGAAAGGGAATGGGATTAAATATGAAATAACAGTTGCTTCAGGATTCCTACCCACTCAGGAGGCTTCTGAAGTGTTCTGTCATTTCCTAGAGATTTATATATTAAAAGTGTCTGCCCCATCATAATCACTTAACATGCTTTAAAAAGCACATAAACACAAGGGGGGATTTCATTATGGCATATGGGAGAGAGAATCTTCTCAGCATTCGTCCAATTTTGCTCGCATTATAGTCAAATGCTAAATGTCCCATGGACATCAGGGGGAGTCGAGCCCTTTGAAAAAACTGCTCTTTATAAAAAAGCATAAAGCAGGCAATCTGCAACAAATATAGATTTTTGGTAAGCTAGGGACAAGGTCTAGATTCAAACAAATAACATCATAAGGTATCTCCCATCAGGAGAATTTTTTTCAGTGGCAAAAAAAGGGACAAAGATTCAGATGGACAGTTTGCCTTCCCAAGACTGATCCAGGAAACTTTTTTCCTTTCAATAACCCTAATTTTGAAGAGATTGTGTTAGTTCTTCATCACCCCTCTTATTCTTCCTCCCATTTCTCTCTTCCCGCACCCACACAGAGGACTTCTAAATCTCAGCACGAGCCTGATAATATCTTCTCAGCTTTAATGTATGTTTCTGCGGAAGGAAGAATCAGCAGCTATTAGCAGCTTGTGACTGAATGCTGTATGAGGCTCTCTTTGTAGTACCTAATTGCGCTGGAAAACACAATTTAGCAGACAAGTGTTGCAGAAACCATGCTAAATGCACAGAAGAGGCATCATCCCTGTCAGCCATGGTTGAGAGAGTGGTCAGGTTCAAGGCTCAAGGTTTCCTCGCTGGCAGAGGTAGTTGGGAGCAGAGCCAATAGCTACATCCCATGGCTTAGGTATCTCGTATTTAAAACCCAGAGCAATGTTAAATAATTTTTTGCTGAGATTAGATTTTACTCCTGTATCACATCCATTGCTCTAAGACATCCGGGTTTAATATATTGCATCAAGCTTTTGGCACCACCATACTGAAATTACATTTTGTGGCCCCAAAAACCCATCAGCTCCTCTGACTTCCTGCATAACACAAAATTATACACAGTAGTTCCTGTGTTAAGCTTAATCAGTGACTTCTGGCTGAGCTAGAGAAGATCTTTCAGAAAGATAGTGATGTTTGATTTTAAAGTCTTCAAAGGGAGGAAAAGCCAGCACTTTTCATATGAAGTCATTCTGATGGTTAATTAGCTTTATTGTTAAAATCCTGCCCTATCTCATTTGACTTTGCCTTGCTTCCATTCCTAGCCCTGGGATTCTGTTGTGCCTTGAGTATTAGATTAAACTTGCACTTACAGAAAGTCATGTAGTCAGAGCTCTCACTATAGTGCTGGTGTTTGAAGCACAAGCCTACTCTGCAAATAGACAACTTTTGTTCAGGGGCTTAGGATATCACTTCTGTCGTTGTAACCAAAACCTACCCGTCGGTAGGAAGTGTTGGAAAATGGGGTGTTTGGTACTTTTCTGTTCCTCACTGGAGGCTGTAAACCAGATATAGCATGAAGGGTGTCCCACTCAACCTCACACAGACAACAAAGTCAGGCCCAGCTGGCTCAGAAAGGAAAGCCAAAATTGCATACAAATAGGCTGTAATTTGTGTTGGGAATCTGAAATTTGATTAGACAAGGAACTAGAGGAAAATGCCTGGTTCCTTTATTTTTCTAAAAGTGACTAAAAGCAATTAAAAATATGCCCTGGTTGTGCATTTAACATTTGGGTTTTATGTTAATTACCTTTTCCTGAACAAACTAAAAGAGAATACATTGATGTGACAAGTTTAATGGCGTGCAACTGAAAAAAGTAAATGCAATTATTTCTTTTCACCTCGTCACAATGGGTGTAAAATAAGAGAATAAACTTAATGGAGGTATGTGCACTGGTGAAAATATGAGCATTTCCCTGGTGCAGATCAGTTGGATAGTTCTGGACTTAGGTACAGATGGAGGGAAATTAAGATGATATCAGTATTAGATTGGTATCCATAAAACATTTCAAAGTGAAATTCAGCATGTCTTGTGTTGGAATCCAAATTTACTGACACAAATGGACAATTTCAGTTTGGTTCAAGGGGTTTTGCACCTGACCATTAACGTTTGATAAGATGGAGAATGTTGCCTAGGGACTATCTTAAATACTTTGAAATCATCTACTTTCCTTCAGTGCAACAGTCCCACTAATGGTGTTATTGAGAACTACTGCTTTTGAGAATAATGAAAATGCTTTATTTGGATTTAGGAGATATTTCCAGATCTAAGAACTTGGAAATTCACTTACTACTTTTTGAGACCCTTTCTCATTTGTAAGAAGACAGAATACATTTCTTCCTCATGCAGATAATAGATGGATGATTTTGAGATGCTCAGATATTACAGTGGCCACCTATCTGGGAAGAGAGGCAGAATTTGGAGTCATCCAGCACAACAACTTTGGATATGAAATACATTTTGCAATTTATTATTTGTGTGGCAATAACATCTGGATGTTGTGATAAGGGACCCACTATGTGATGAACTGTAGGCAGTGTAATGGAAGAACTGTCCACCTCTGTATGAGGTTTGTTTCCTGGATTTAAAGATGAAGGACAACTGGTGAATTTGGAAAACATGGAAAAGTATAAAAGAACAGCAAACCGATCATGTCTAATATGGTAAGTTGAGTTCACAGTCAAAGCTGCAGAAAGCTATTTTGAAGCCCATTAGGGGCATTTGTTCCCCTCGGTCCCTGTCATGCCTTTGTGCTCCCTTTGGTAGCCAGCTACAGCAGAAACAGAAGCATGATGTCCTTCTGAAGACTGTATGTGCCTGGTTTGCTATGCTAAATTGCACTTAAGTTTGTACAGGTGTTTGCAGACAGACCTGTGCTTGATCCACATGTGCTGTGGGTGACCACGTTTGCAAGTCTCAGTTTGAAGGTGCTGCCATGCTGATCTGATGGGCTCCATTGATGCCACGGACCTGGTGTTCTAACAAAGCTAGGCAGCTTTTACATAGACCTTTCTCATCTGCCGGTGTGCCATGGAGCAACAGCAGGTGTGTCTGCAAAAGACTGTGTGACCTTATCATGTCAGCAATCCTTCATAGCAGATATGAGTTTGCTCATGCTAGTTTGGAAAGCAAAGCCTTGTTAAAAAAAAAAAAAAAAAAAAAGTAGAGAGTCAGAAATGCAATTGCTGTTACTTGTGAAATATGGATGATTTGAACAGTTTTGTTTCATTGGGAAAAAAAACAACCAAACAAAAAAAGTGCCCCACAACGTTAATAATAAGTAGTACTTATTTTCATGTAATTTTCAAATAGGCTCTTTTTTATGTTCAGTTGAGCTATGAGCTATCCAGATGGCTTTGACATCCAACTGAAATGCACAATGCACAATGCACAAAGGTTAGAGGACCTTTCCTAGCAAAATGCTCAAGAGCCCTTCAACTGCTGCTTTCTTGTATTATATTTCTTACTTAATATACCCTGTCTTACTACTGCTTACTCTATACTCATCTGAACTTAGCGTCATGCAGGTGCTATTTCTGCCCTTTTATGTGGATTTGGTTGATAAAACTAAAGAACCAGCAGTCTGGGAGAGTGGAAGTGCAACTACAAACTGTTGAGAGTAAATGGCAGTGTGTAGCACTTTGGGCTGGGGCACTGAGAGTTCACTGTAACAGAGCATAAATTGATAGAAAGGTGTTGGCAGTTTACCATTGCTATGATAGCTGCTATAAAAGTATTTTTCTAGGTGCTAGAAACACTTAATGAAATGCCCTGACCTGTGTTATGTAGGAGGTTGGATTAGATAAACTTAACAATGCTTTAATAATTAGTTTATGAACTATGGATATTGCCATGAAAGAGACTTACGAACATAAATGGAGAATGTTAACATTCCCAGAATGAAAAGAAGACTATAAATCCCTTTAACAGGATACTCTGTTCCATTATCTAACTTAACCAGCTTCTGTTGAATTAAATCCATTTCTCAGTTTTAGGTTTCTACAAACCAGTCCTGGATTTGTGATGCGTTTCCCAAATTGGTGAAATAAAAATGGATTGGCCCAAATGAAAAACAGCATATAAGACTACTAATTATCAACAAACCATATTTCAGTATCAGATGTCCTGGGGCAAATTGTTCTCTCTACTGCTCTCATTCATGGTAGCAATGAAGGGAGAAATAGGGGAAAACAGAAGTAACTTCTTTACGTTGGCAATAGAGAGCACTTTTGAGAAGGTAATAGTTCAAATGTTTTATATTTAAGGAGTTTAGTTTTACCAGTAACAAAGTTTTCCTGATTCTAATGAAGATCCTTGTTTTAAATTGATATAAAATAACATTCTATTTTTCTTTATCTTTGCTGCATTGATGGAAATGACTGAATTTAGGGAGAAGGTGGGGTCTATCTGAAGGTTTCATTAATATCTGAATATTATCCAAAAAGTTTGTATCTCTGTTCTAAAAGAAACCTTCAATACCTGGAATATACAGGATGGCAGTGAAATGAAATTAATTTCTTTGCTAACGAAGTAAGTATATTGATAATGTACTGTGTGATTATTTGGGATGTCATTATTAAAATGAATTTTATTAAGGTTTTATACTGCCATCTAGTATCTAAGCACCTCCCTCATGTCTTGAATGTTAATAGAGAAATGCCTTCTTGGGATTTTTGGAGTATCAATCTCTTGGTTTCTGGAGAGAGGAATCTCTAGATTCAATTCAAGTGGATAAGTTGAGATTTAGAATTTTTCTTATCACCTAAATGCTACCACTGCAATCTGCATTGATGCAGTTTTGCTATAGGGATTTTAAAAACCAGGGGCCACATCCTTCCACGTTCTACACAAGTGAATTTTTTGTATCTTGCAGAATCAAGCCCTAATTTTATTTGGTAGATTAAATTGCTGCTGCTTCTGATGGGATTTGAAAGATTCCTAGGTATCATCATCCTGGGAAAAGCTAAATGGCAAACTGCATTCTTCCAAGGAAGAGGTGTTAAAGTGGGGAAAATGTGGCACCGAGATCAGTAAAGTGAAGGGGCCAGACTCTTCAGGCAGTACAATTTCTTAATCCCTCACTCCCATAATAAGAAACACAAGTCTCCATTTTATTCCTGGTTTACATTCAGACCTCCTGAACTTAAAGCAAATACTGAGTGGTGAAACTTTTCCTGCCATATTACATGGCTGGCTAATCAGTGCCTATTATATTGTAAAAAGCTCTGCTGATGTGCCTTTTACAGTTTTAACCAATAACACACCTACCATCTGACATTGTGCAATTAGCCTGCACTTCTAGAGTCTGCCAGAAACAGCAGAGAAAGATCATTATCTAAGGCACCTCGCAGACACTAAATATGCACAGTTCTGCTGCATTTGCAGCCCACAAAGGATAAAGGCACCAATAACTGTATGGTGCTAAGGCATTCATTTGCGTTGTTTCAGGGAAAGTCTGGCCTGTCAGGACTTCCCACTAGCACGCATTAAAAAGAAAAACAACAAAAAAAAACCCAAAAACCACCAATGTTTTGGGCTTTTTCTTCTTTCAGAAGTAGTGAATTATTTCATTTGTTTGGGGAAAGTGAAACATCAGTATCAGCAGAGCTTGGCTGGGTTCTCTCGGTGTGAGTCAGTATTGTTCAGACCCTGGGCTGCGTTTTTATTACCTTTTCTCATAAAAAAGAACACAAACTTTCCTTTAGTGCTCACATTGGCAGGAACTACTTTAGGTGAGAAAGGGGAGTCCTGGGAGGAAGGCAGTGCTCTCAGATGCTGCAGGACTAGAAAGGATGGTGCCCAGCTCCCTAACCTGTTTATAAGAGGAACCTGCTGTGGTCCAAAGGGCTTTGTCCCCATGTTCATTGCAGTGCAAATCGCAATCTGAAGCTTTCATTCCCCAGTTTATATGGCATCCCTCTGCCAAGCTGCTCAGACTCAATGAGTACCAGCCTGAGGATCTCAGCACTGTGAAAAAAACTCTCTATGCTTCTAGGTCCTTATGTACTCTGCAATGGTGTGCTACCTTTGAAGGGAAATCATGTTCATTTCAACGATTGCAGAACACAAAATGAGTGAACAAAAATCCCAGCAAAAAATACTGAGGACTAAAATGTCAATACATTTTTCAACTTGCTTAGCAACAACCATGGGCTGCTTCACCTGAGAAAGTCCCTGCTGCAGTCAGCCCTGGGAAATTCCCTGGGGGTCCTTGTTTCCCCTGTGATGGAAACTAGAGTCCCTTATGATCATTTCTTTGCCATGCTGAGGGTTAAAAAAGGCAAAAGCTAAGGATTATAAATCCATCTACAGCAATAGTTAATTTAACTTGCATTAACAGTTAAAAATCTTGCAGGAGGAATATATGAAAATTACTGCTTTCCAAGAAGATCTGTTAATTATTATTAGTCAGTATACTTATAAGGCACCAATGGAAACTTGGCACTCAATAAGTACCTATTAAACTATGTTAGAGAACATAATTTTTATGTTTAATATAAAAAGTGCATGAATCATCTGTTCGTTTAACACTGGGTCATATCTTCAGCTGGTATGAATCAGTCAAACACTAGCAATAGAGCTGGTCAGTTTACATAGACCAGGATCTGGTTTAACATTTGCTACATGAAAAACAGAATGTCATTTCCTTTCTTTTAACTTTTTACAGAAATTTGGAGTTTATTCCCTTTTCTGTCACCCATCTGGCAGAATTGTAATTAACAGAATTTAGAGCCACGACACTGAATATGTTAGACAGTTGCACAATCAGGCGAATTAGCAATGTTATTAATAGGCATAGAGGACATCATCTGTTTAAGATCACAGGGACTTGGATGCAGTAGCAATTCAGATAATTCACGCTGTGCTGCCTTGTTTCTAAATAACGCCCTATTTTAAATAGGACATCCTCCTATGTGTTCTTTATACTTAAATCTGTGGCTGTGTTGGGACAGAAAACACAGTAACGTGATCAGCATCCAACAGCATGCACTTATGACCAAGTTTTTAGCATCCTGGTTGCTGAAAGTGTAGGCATGCTCCTGCAGATCAAATAGGAAAAGCTTGAGAAGTTATTGCCATCTGAGTTACCACCCATCAGCTGAAATGTTCTCCTGCACATTCACTGTTTGCTCCGTGTAACATAACCCAGTGGTTTTTAAGTCATCATCAATTCCTGCTCTTCACTTAGATGTGTGGTAACTACCACCTGCTGAGTAGTGCTTTTCTAATAGGGACAATGTTGTCTTAAACCACTTCAAACTAACTTTAAGAGCTTGCCTTCCTGTCCTGAGCTGTTGTGACATTCTGACTGCAAAAGCATGCTGTTTTGCTTTAAAAATTTAGGCCATATTAACTCAATGAGAGGTAAATACTTATAATTCCCATTTGACTAGAAGTTAGCAAATCTGACACCCATCTATGGGAAAGGGCCAAAAGGAGCATCCGGGGAACTATAGGCCTGTCAGTCTGACCTCAGTGCCGGGGAAGGTTTTGGAGCAGATCATCCTGAGTGCCATCATGTGGCATGTACAGCACAACCAGGTGCTCAGGCCCAGTCAGCATGGATTTATGAAAGGCAGGTCCTGCTTGACTAACCTGATCTCCTTCTATGACCAGGTGACCCGCCTAGTGGATGAGGGAAAGGCTGTGGATGTGGTCTACCTGGACTTCAGTAAGGCCTTTGACACTTTCCCACAGCATTCTCCCAGAGAAACTGGCTGCTCATGGCTTGGACAGGCGTACTCTTCGCTGGGTAAAAATCTGGCTGGACGGCCGGGCCCAGAGAGTTGTGATGAATGGAGTTAAATCCAGCTGGCGGCCGGCCTCAAATTGTGCCAGGGGAGGTTCAGATTGGACTTGAGGAAAAATTTCTTTACTGAAAGAGTGGTTAAACATTGGAAGAGGCTGGCCAGGGGAGG
>NW_008824544.1:1158713-1168544 GCF_000699105.1 Pygoscelis adeliae | reverse complement strand
GTTGAGGTGCTGGAGCGTGTCCAGAGAAGGGCAACGAGGCTGGTGAGGGGTCTGGAGAACAAGTCTTCTGAGGAGCGGCTGAGGGAGCTGGGGTTGTTTAGCCTGGAGAAGAGGAGGCTGAGGGGAGACCTCATCGCTCTCTACAACTACCTGAAAGGAGGTTGTAGCGAGGTGGGTGTCGGTCTCTTCTCCTAAGTAACGAGAGATAGGACGAGAGGAAATGGCCTCAAGTTGCACCAGGGGAGGTTTAGATTAGATATTAGGAAAAATTTCTTCACCAAAAGGGTTATCAAACATTGGACCAGGCTGCCCAGGGAAGTGGTTGAGTCCCCATCCCTGGAGGTATTGAAAAGACGTGTAGATGTGGTGCTTAGGGACATAGTTTCGTGGTGGACTTGGCAGTGCTAGCTTAATGGTTGGACTTGATGATCTTAAGGGTCTTTTCCAACCTAAACGATTCTATGATCCTATGATTCTATGATTAGATTCTAATTTTGCAGCTCAGTTCAGGCTTTGTGACCTTGCCAGCTGTGAGCTGAAGATATTTGTCAGAATGTATTTTTCATCAGTTGCAGTAATTCAACAATTGCACAAATTATTTCACTATTTTCTCCCCAGATCATTTATTTATGACAGGTCTGAAGGGAAAACATTAGGTACTGTCCCTGAGATCTCAAATACATCAAGCACATGGAGAGTAAGCTATGCACAAATACATTCGTTCACCTGCAAATTTATGCCTTGGTATGTAGGAACCAGTCCTCATTTGTGCATAATATATTTAAATAATATTTTTCAATAGAGAAAAAGTTGCAGAACCCAGCTTGTAATGATGGATAATGTATGGGTTTTGTGAGGAAAGCAAACAAAAACAAAAACTTGAACTATTAATTCTGGAGGAGACTAATGGAAAAAAAAAAGAAGTCTGTCTGATTTATTCCATTTAATTTAAGGAGTACAACTGAGGGACCTAATTTAAGAGTTGAGCAGTTTTGGGCTTCCTGTAAGTTTCATGTAGAGAAAGGCTCTTCCAAAGTCTGATTTGGGCCCCATGAAATCTGAATAACTCTCTAATGAAGAACACCTCCCCTCTTTGAAAACAAGAGGCATACCTAATGACTAAATTCCTGCCATATGGATACCTCCATTTAATAATGTTAGATGAACTTAGCAGTGTAATTGGCCATTTTCAGACATTTATTTCAAAATCTTTTTGTCTGTATAAATGGGGAGTTCTAGTATCAAAATACAGAAAAAGAAAATTATGAAATAAAATGCCTTTTAACAGAAATATTAATTTGGGAAATAACTAAATATGCATTGCCAACATCTCTGATTGGCTGCCAATATGATGGAACTGCCTTGTTTATAGTTTTCATGTGATGAACTTTAAATTATTATCTGTAGAGACAGAGACAGATATGTAATGAACAGATGTGTAAGATTAACATAGCATAATTACAGAAAACCTCTCAACCCTCTTAAAAATAATAATCATATAAGTGGTTTCCTCTTAAAATCATATGTTTTGAGAATATATACATGTACTAGGTATATGAATATATATATGCAAATACTACAAAGAGACCAAAGCTTTTCTCTACCCAGAATCTCAGCTTCAATTTGAAACGTCTTCTTTCTAAACTGTTTCTTCACTTTTTGTTTTACTGGTAGCTGAATGTCAGTTTGAGTTAGTCACGTATCAGGTGCAAAACAGGAAGGAAATTGTTTCAGAAAGACTGGGCTCCAATCCTGCTCCGTGCCGAGCTGCTTCCCAGCTCCCTGAGCCTGGAAGCAGAGCGCTTGCTGTACAGGATGGCACAGTATTGGGCTCAAGCCTAATGTAGAGAGCTTGAAGAGTGATCTGTAAGAAAATCAGGTATTTGACTGACTCATTTTGACAGCATGGTGACAAAAAGATACAAGCAAGGAAGCTTCGTTCTTAGACTTAAATTTAAAAAAAAAGCTTTCAAATGCTTTCTTCTATAAAACTAAATAATGGTTTACATATTATGCTGGTGTGTTACAAAGAAATTCTCATTGGCTTCTTTAACCATTTTAACACATGTAGATCATCAAGTCTGGGTGTTTCCAGGGTGATGCTCAGTTTGAGGGTTGTGTTTCAGGAGCTCCAGCCTTGCTTGTCCCTTCACTGTTCAGCCACTATTACATCCTAGACTCATGCTGCCTCTCCCTCTGTCCTCAGGAGGCTGTAATTCCACTGAGAAGGAAATCCAGTTCATGTTTTAATATGAAAAATACAGAAGAGCAAGAAAGGGAAGCAACCATGCAGCAACTTTTAACACCACCAGATACATTAGCCCAATTAAAAGCCAACTGTGCTTTGGGAAGGCCAAGTATTTATTTCTGGAAAGAAAGGGATGATTTGTTCTAATTCAGTAAATTAAAAAAGTCATAATGAATTATTTCATCAGTTAAAAGCTGCACACAGAGAAACCAAATTCAGTAAAAAAGCCTATGTAAAGCTACTTTTATGAGCAACAGTAAAACATTCACCCTTATCTCGGTCTCTCAAGGTGGACTGAACTAGCAGAATTAAGAGAGTCACTCTGTGGCCGTGCATGATGGATGGTGTCTGGGTTATATGTCTGCTTGCAGCCCATTGTGCATTGGATGTTACGCTCTTTTAAAAGGCTGTGGCGAAGCCGCAAAGAGGAAAGCTGCCTCTTGGCTTTGTTCTGGCTGAGACAGGAACCTTGAGGGGGAAAGCTGGACTCTTCAAGGAAAGTAAGGGTTCAAGGGATGCGGAGAAAGGCTTATTAAGACAGGAGGAAGACACAGGGGCTGTTTGAGTGTGGGCTACTGGGAGAAAGAAGGTGCACACCATCAAGGAGATCTTAGTAGTGAAGGTGAAGATATAGAAGAAAAGACTACTTGGGGAACCCATAAGGGACAGGCTGGGATCTGCTGCATCTCAGCTGTTAAAGAGCCTGAAACAAAGCACCTCTTCCACAGGGGCAGAAGGGACAGGGAAAGATTTATTTATAAACTGGGATATTTCTATCCTGTCTCAGTCTGAGTTTTCTTTACAGGAGAGAAAAAAAGAAATAATGCATCAAGTTTCTGTTGTAACAAACCCTCATTCCAGAGCTTACAGAACCTTCTGGTGCCTTTGGGAAAGCTCTCTAAGGAAAGTCAAGCCTCAAAACTCTGGTTGAATCAATGTCCCAGCACAGTGTAAATTACTTTGCCACTTTTTGCCTTAGCACTTCCATCTACAGAATGGGAATTTAACAGCTGCATAAGGCTGCTGCAAAGAGAATTAATTGATGTTTGTACAGTGCTTTGCAAGGCTAGCATTTTATTGTTACTTATTTGTTTATCCATCAACCCATGTTATTCTTTCATCCCAGTAATAATACTCTACAAATAGTACATCTCTTCAAAGAGGATGAAATCAGGACATTGAGGGTAAGAACGGACTACTAACATGTATTAGCGATGGGAAGACTGTTTCCAGACATTTGCATAAACACGTTAGGGGAAAGAAAAAGAAACACAGAATATGAAACATAGTTCAGATCTTAAACAAAAAGTCATATTGATATCTTTTTTTTTTTTTCACTTAAACACCTCTTAATTTAAGAAAAAGTGACAAGGAATTAATGATACAGATTAAAAATATAGGAATGAACAGAATACTGACCTGAAGCAAAATAAAATTGCACTGGTCACCCTCAGTAAGATTAATTTCACCTGTGTTTGTCTGAACCTGTCTGCAGGTTCAGTGTCCAACCTGCATTAGTTGTCTGCACCAATGGAAGCAAGCACTTTGAGGGGCCATTAAACCCATTTACTTTAGACATACTGTGTTTCGAGAGGTCCTTGAGACGGAGCTTTAGATCAAATGGATAAATAGTTCTTAGTGTTTATTAATAAGAGTGCATTTGAGCCGCATAGAAACTGAACCTGGAGGCAAACTCAAAGGGAAAATGTTGAGTACGCTCTCTGCTTTCATGCGCCTCTCACAATGTTGTGTTTGAACGGCTGTGGTAGTGTCCCATGGTTGATGTCAGTCAGATGGATTGTCCTGCAATCACACAGAAACAGACAGTGCTTGTAAGCAACCTGAATTCAACCCAAATTGCCAATATGTTTAATAATGCATATAATTGTGTCTCAGGAGCATAGCAGTCTTCAGACTGCTTCTGGAATCAGCTAGCTCAAAAGCAGTACAGGAGTAAATATAGTGTAAATATAGGAATTAGATTTCTTGTTATTTTTAATTTTTTTTATTATGCCATTAGTTTTTCTTTAAACCTTCTACAACTTTTAAGGGTTTTTTTTTTGTTGTTTGTTTGTTTGCTTGTTTGCTTGCTTGCTTGTTTTGTTTTGTTTTTTCTATATGGGTTCTAGAACTGGTCATTGTATTCTAGTGGAGTTTGCAACTGTCCCAATAGAAGAAATGTTACCCCTCCATATTTATTCTGTATTTCCTTCTATCGATTCATTGATTGTACTAATGTTTTAACTACAATAGCACAACCAAGGCTTCCACACAGATGACAGTCTGCTGCGCTCCCAGAGTTATTGCTTCCCATTATAGGATTCAATAGTTATGTAGAAGCTTTATACTCTTTGTCGTAAATCTGTGTTCTTGTTGTCTGTATTGTTTGCTTCTGCCTGACCGACCAAGCAATCTAGATCACTTCTCTGTTTTCCATGCACCTCTAAAATTATCTGTGATGCTTTCTTCCCCCCCGATATTAAATAGTTTGCAATTCAATTACTGTGTATTAAAACTTGTAAGACATTGTATTAATAACTGTAATACAATCACAATTTTGAGTCAAAGTCAATTAACACCTTTGTGACTGTCAGTGGTCCTCCTGTACCATGACTGTAAGAACTTAGATCCAGATCCTTAAAGGGTCTGGTAAGAAGGACATGCCGTCTACTGATTTGAATGGGATTAAGACTGTTGAATACATCCGTGAATTGGAGACCTCAGCTTGTTTATTCAAGCTTCAGTTCATAGTCCCAAAATAAATTTTAACTGTCTCATAGTTTTAGGAAGTGGACTGTTTATTTTAGACTCAACCTCTTCTGATTGTTTATGGAAAATGCTAGGTGTTTTTCCAGGAGAACTACTAGATTGTAAGTCATAATGTGAAAAAGGCTGCTGTTAGATTGCAGACCCGTTTATTTTCATTCTTTCTAATCATTAGCATGCCATCTAATCCTGTGTCCCTATCAAACTATACTCCTTTGCACTGATGTGGAGTGCTAGAGGCTGTTTCATAACTGACAGTCCAGGAGTACCAGAAACTGGGCATCATTTTGTTCTCTCTGAAACAGATGACAAAAATCTACAGGTAATCATTGGCAGTGGGTTCAGATTCTTTATTTTGTTCCCCACTGATTATGCAGGCTCAAAATCACTTGTGTCACCCTGTTATTCTCGAAGTAGACTTCACACACACTACTTGCACATGAAAACCAACATTGCTACCACCTTACTGTTGTGTTGGGGATTCCCACTGAAACTCCGAACTGATTATGTTCAGCAAATATAACCGTGTGATCTGACAGAAGCACTGCCGTGGATGATATGGGGGCTGGTTTCATTTTGGATTTGATTTAGGAAAACAATGCACATTATAACAATGCAAAAATATGATTCTTCTGAGAACATTATTGTTCTTTTCCTGGAAAATATAAAAGTGTACCAGAAATTTCTAGGTTTTCACATTTCAGCATATAGGTCGTGATGTATACAGTAAAGATAAAAAATGCAGGAAGAAATCAATTCTGTTATCATTTTAAATGTATGATTTACTATAAGTAAACATATGTTTCTCTTTCTCCTTTTTTTCTGCACAGTAATGAAGCTTTAAGTAATAAAATGTGTTGCCTGAAGATAAGAAGTATTATCTAAACCACATTTCTGTCAATTAAATTGTCTTCTATTACTTCCATTGAAGCACTAGCGGACTTTTGATTCGGCTGATTTTTAAGGATACTAAAGAACACAAGATGTTGGAATTGGAATGCGCACTGCTAATTTATGATGTTTAACCATAATGGAGATAGCACATAATACTTGGGAAATTGCTTTTTATTACAAATGGGTTCTTAGCATTTAACTTATGCTTTTTTATAAAGCTATATCTGCCACAGAACCTTCCATTTTAACTTGTAATACTGTTTGTGTTCTTATTTAGTGTTTTGTCCTAGTAATTAACTATAAAACTTGCAATGAAATAAGGCTGAAGAACTATCTTCCCATACATTCAACTCTCTCTAATGAGCTCATTGAGATAAAGCTCAATCCAAGACTTAAATGCCAGTGAAGTACAGATGCTTGTGTTTTAAAGGTTATCATGAACTAGTACTTATTTAAATGCACACTGTGGTGAATAAGCATCCTTATAAATGTGTAGCTCATATAATATACTTACCATAAGGCAATGAGCCTATGAAAACTAAGTGCCATGGACATTTGAACGTTGTGCCATATGAACATTTCTAGACAGTTCATGTAACGTACACACATTTTACCTCTAGCATTAAGTTCTGCTCTGTTCCCTTTCAATAACTCAGAAACTTTGAAGGAATTGTTGTGTCTTTACATTGGTGTGATAGAGGAAGGAGTGGTCTTCAGTCTTTGGCTCGCTGCATGCTATTCTGGAGAGCGCGTGAAAAGCTGCACAGTCCAGAAACTGAAAGTGATAATGTTGGTCAATGGCTGTTTGGCCAAGGGGACTAATCTTTTGAAGCTAGTGGCATTGCTCACAAAGCATGATTTCTAGTTGTATGGGTCAGTCAGTAAAGTCCAGACCCATCTCACTTAATTTTAGCCATCTGGAAGTTAGAAACACAAGTCACATCTTCTAACTGGATAAATCTATAAGAAAAGGTCTACATCCAAGCTAATCATTGTCATTTGTGGAGAGAAATACTTATAATATTTCAATCTTTCTGTATCTACATTAGGAAGAGAGGAATCAAAAGTTCCTGTTCTTTCCATTGGCTATAAAAGAAGTCTAAATGGTGAGCTCAGATAAGGGCATCTGCACTGGAGGTATCTGCATTTGCTCAGGCAAAGCCCATCCTGGTTATCTGCTGCTCTAAATTGGAGACTGAGCTCCTTTTGTAGCAGACAGGACAATTCGTTTTACACAGCACTTGTTTTAGGATTAATACCAATTGTAGGATAAGATGAATCGCCTTTGGAACTGCCTCTTTTTCATTGTCTATAGGAGGAGCCTAGATAGTTAGCTTAGACTGGATACTTTTTAGATGACTATAATGAAATGAAATGAATCTCAGCTTAGGGGACATCTCCTACAGGCCCAAAATACAATGCATATTTCATGTTTCTGTTGGTGGCAGCAGGTGGCCTAAAGATCAGAAAGATACAATCCCTTCCCTGCCCTCATTTTGCCTATTACAGTAAAAAAATGGGCAGAGCAGGGAGGAAGAAAGGTGGCGGTAGGCAGGGGAATAAGCAGTAAAGGTATAAAATTGCTCAGGTCTACTGTGACCACCCTCAGTTGCAGTACAATTGCAGCCTGAGGACTGCCACAAAAGCTGTGAATAGTTGCTCTGTCTCTGTGGTAGCAGATGGTGGGGATTATGGTTCTCTCAAATGCTGATAGCTTCCCTTGAGCAACAACTTATTTTTTTTTTTTTTTTTTTTACAGAAGGCAGACATTTATTTTAAGTGTGCAAAAGCGTAACCTCCCTTTCAACTTCGAAGGAAAGTGGCAGTGAGGTCACCTCGTTATCTTGTATGAATATTACTAGAGGTGATATTTGAGATATATATACATATATATATAAAACAAGCAGATACTTGTTCGTATATTCCTTCTCCCTTCTGCTCTCCCTCATGATTTTCCTTCTGCTTTAAAACTAAAGAAAACTATAAAAAGGTAAGTTCTCATTTGTTGCTCAAACTCTCATCATAGATACACAGAAAAAAGGTGAAATCAAATTTATATTAGAAGTGATATTACAACTGCAGTCTTTACAAATATTTGCTGGTACATATAGAAAAAGGGAAATTTTTTTAACCTTATTAAAAAATAGAATTTTGCATACTTAGATTTTATGCATGTCCAAATAAACATCTTAAAGATGTCTAGTTTCCAGAAGATGGAGGACTCTCTGCTTTCCATTGGAAAAACAGACTGCTTAAGATGTCTCAATTTAGGCCCCTTAGGGCTTCTCTATTTGTATAAGTAAAAATCAAAACAGTGGAACTCACTAGGAAAATTGGGAATGTCTAGAGAAAATGTTAATATTAGAGACTCAACAAATCTAAAATGTTATCAGCCCACAGGATGTGACAGCTTATGTAAGTTGGGACTCTTTTCTTTTATCTTTGTCAAACCAACACTTTGAAGGCAGTTATTAATATTTCTTAATCAAGATATTACAAGAGCGTTTTTTCAGGAGGGACTATAAATTAAAAGTTGGCCAAAAAAAATGTTTTAAAATAAATTGTTGCAAGCTTAGATTGTAGACAACTATTAAAAAATAATCACTCAAGTTATCAACGTTTATATTTATTTTTTCAGAAGTCATTAAATGAAGAGGAGTAATACTGAATTTCAAAAAATAGCTGAAGGCAACATCAAGGAATAAAATGGGAGGCAAAAAAGAAACTTTTTTTTTCACTTTGCAACTGGCCAAGTTATATAACAGATGACATTCAACATTATTTAGCTTCCACAAGTTCACACAGACTCTTCCCTATGAGCTATACCAACAGGGCTGAGAGATGATTAGAGTCAAGGCACTCACTCTGGTCACATTTGCTTTCCTCTTCTTACCCCTCAAGCTCTGTTTCCTTCCTTTTCGCCCCCTGAAATCCTCAAGCAATTTGGTTGCTGAGGCATGGTCCGGAAAGATAAAGGTCTTACAGTCATGGATGACTCCTTTTATCTGGAAATAATATAACACGCTTGATTCCTTCCACTGCAACCCCCATCCTCCTAAAGGCAGCAAGAGCTCTGGAGTAGCTACATGGCTCAGGGATTGAGAGAGGCTGATGCATCCAAGCTGGTGGTGACCTCAAGCTCCTCCTCTCTGTGGCTTTTCAATGGTATACATGTAATGAGTTTCTGTTCATCCATAGCTGGGCACTTTACTGCCCCAAATGAGCAAAAGCAGGAAGGCTAATCAGAGAGCGTCCAGGATTGTGTGGCCACCAGGAGCCCTAGCTCTCAGTTACCTCTGCAAGCAGTCTGTTGTCCACCGCCAGCACTTCTCTTATCTGTGCCCTGTGGGTGATGACAGAGCATCTCAATCTCAAAGGCAGTAAGCTGAAATCTTCCACAAACATTAAACTCCGGCAGAAGAGTTTTATACCTGTGTATAGGTTATTACTTTTAAATATAAATAGTTGTAAAGGCATCTTCCTTGCTTCCTTAAACTGCTGGACCGTGTTTTCTGTGGGGGAACTGAAGCAGCATAATTACAGTTATTAATCAGTTTCTCTTTCTTCCTGCTTTCCATTCAGCAACTGCACATGTTTATTTTAAGACTCACTGAGAAAGGTGGCAAGGAGTCAGAAAAAATCTGCCAGGTTAGTACTCTGAAGGGCTGACAAGATCCTGAAAGGCAGAACAGGAAGCCCGGACCTTGAGTTTTGCAGTGCATCTGTATCCTGTAACATTCTTCTTCAATCTATGGGGAGCTGTAAGTCTAGGAATCTGCAGAATAGAAAGCTTGGGATCATGGCTTTCTAGGCTAAATTGTGGGAGAGGGATATTTTCACAGCAAGCTATTAAACCAAAATTTTCTGGAGAAAAATTGCTACTTTCAGCCATCAACGTTCATGACTAGGAGGCATAGGGAAAG
>NW_008824544.1:1142858-1158696 GCF_000699105.1 Pygoscelis adeliae | reverse complement strand
TGGCTGTGATTTTAAAGGCTAATTCTATTGAATTGGATTAAACTGCCTCCGGAACAACTTTGGAACTACAGGCTAGGGGTTTGCAGATGAGGCAGGCCGAAGGCATTTGCTGTGGGGGACTCTCAGAAAACCGTCCCATGGCCTGAAGGTTAATGGGACACTCCCATAAGTAGCCCTTGAGACACGGGGAGAAGACAATAAGTCTTATTATTACCCAAGCAAGTAATAATGCAACAACTTTCTCCTAGACTTTAAAGTTTCCAACATTTTTAGGTAGTATAAAGTTATCTTTTGGGAAATGATTCATCATTGTTTCCCATTCAATTCATTATAGCCCATTGTTAACAGGATTGTATGCCTTCCTTGCCCATAACAATTCTCTTCATGCATTGAACCTGAACCCTACCTTTGCTTATCTGCTAAAGATTGATGCATTTCTGAATTCATGCCCCCATGATTCAGGTGTGTTTTCTTAATAAATTTATATTTTGAATGAAACTAATGTTTTCTGTTTTTCCATAATATTGGCTTTTGTTATGCTAGAACATAATCTCACTCCTAAGAACAAGCAGGACACCTCAAAGCTGTCTTTCTCAGTACGGAGTTCTGAACCCAGGTAAAGATTGTGTCATTCTCACCTCCAGGTCTGGTGAAGCCAATTTACTATTATGAAACCACTTTTTTTCACAACATTGAGAAGACTCCTTGAGCCCTTCTTAGAAATGCCTTCTTGATGCTCAACAGAGTTTAGCACACTTTTGCCGTAAAAGTTTGACTTCTACAATGTGTCTGAACGTGTATATGAAGTAAAGGTAGAAGTTTTCACTGTGCTTAGATTAGCTGTACCAAAAATGATGGCGAATGCATGCTAGCATCCTTCATGAATGCCAGGCAGGCTTCTATCACCCTTTCTTTTTGTACATATAACATTTCCTGTTTCCTTCTGAAATTTTAAACACTCAAAGAATATGAAACTGTATTTTCCTATCCTGTATCAGAAATAGCGTGGCCAGCAGGAGCAGGGAAGTGATAGTGCCCCTGTACTCGGCACTGGTGAGGCCACACTTCAAATATTGTGTTCAGTCTTGGGCCCCTCACTACAAGAAGGATGTTGAGGTGTTGGAGCGTGTCCAGAGAAGGGCAACGAGGCTGGTGAAGGGTCTGGAGAACAAGTCTGATGAGGAGCGGCTGAGGGAACTGGGGTTGTTTATCCTGGAGAAGAGGAGGTTGAGGGGAGACCTCATCGCTCTCTACAACTACCTGAAAGGAGGGTGTAGCGAGGTGGGTGTCGGTCTCTTCTCCCAAGTAACTGGTGATAGGACGAGAGGAAATGGCCTCAAGTTGTGCCAGGGGAGGTTTAGATTGGACATGAGGAAAAATTTCTTTACTGAAATAGTGGTTAAACATTGGACCAGGCTGCCCAGGGAAGTGGTGGAGTCACCATCCCTGGAGGTATTGAAAAGATGTGTAGATGTGGTGCTTAGGGACATGGTTTAGTAGGCATGGTGGTGTTGGGTTGATGGTTGGACTCAATGATCTTAGAGGTCTTTTCCAACCTTAATGATTCTATGATTCTATGATTTCCTTGGGTACGGAACAAGGAGTTTTCACTGGCCTAACCTGCATTATCATTCTGATATACTCTTTATCACTTCTCCCCTCTGTGTTACTCTGTTTCCTCTTGGTGCCCTGAGCTACTTTTAACTAATTATATTGAATTCAGAAGTAATCATATAGTTTGGTGAAAATACAATTACAGGGTAATCTCATTGTACTTGTGCTATTTTATTCAGAATTTAGCAAACAAATTTCTGTGCATCCTTTGGGTCATGATGCTATATGTGATCATGGCACTTTTCTCTCAGAGTTTCTACAGTTCACAACAGACTCCAAATCTTAATTTAAAACAAAATCACGCTCATATAGCTTTGGGAAATATCCTTTCAACTGTGAAAAGTGTAGTTATTAAAATATTGATTAAATTATAGCCCAAAGATGTATATATTGCATAAACTTTCCAATAGGTAGCTATGTAGGAGCTGAAACAGCAGTCATTCCTGTAAACTCAGGACGTCAAGCTCATCTCAGTATGTGTAGCTATCCAGCTGTGTAGATGTCTACATCTGAACTGTACGGTCCAGTATGCATCTGTACTTCTTTTATAGTCATAGGGAGAACAGGAACTTAAATTACATGTTTCATCTGACCTATTATGGATGTCTACCTCAGGATGAGATGAATCAGATTCTTTAAGTGCCCATTTTTCTCCCTGGTCTCTAAGAGTCAAAAAAACCCCACCTAGTTCAGGTATAGAAAATTACTTTGTAGACATTTAAAATTAGGTGAGTTGAAACCTGCTTGAGGTGCCTAAAAGGCATGAATGAATCTTTCTTTACAGCCTCTGTTCTTCAGGAGAAAATTGTTATCTCTGGCGCATAATAATATTGGATTTCATACATGGAGAACACAGATACAAAGAATTAAAGGTTCAGTTCCAGAGGTACTGAAGTTCTGATACTCTAGTTTCTGTGAAGGAAAACCACACAGGAAAGTGCTTCACAGAGATCTATGGGATATCTAAGATCTGAATGCTGAGATGCAGCCTAACAACTAAACTAAAGCCTTGCCTTGACCTCTAGCTCTACAACTCAGTACATTTTAGCAATATGACACACGTGATGTACAATATGTGATGGTCAGCAGGTAATGAGCAGTGAAATAAAACTGTGTAAGAGCAAATGTTAACAGATGTACATGAAAAAAATAGTCCTAACTTTTCCACATACAACGTTAAAATTAGTTGTTGCCATTCAGGAATGTGATCTTGAAATTGCAATGAATAGTTCTATGAAAAAGTTGGCTCCGTGGTTAGCCATGGTCAAAAAGTAAATTGTAAAAGTAATTAAGAATTATTAGGAAAATAATTTAAAGAGCAACAAAAAGGACCCCAAACCCACCATGAAACACAGTGGAGTCACCCTTCATACAACATGCAGTTAAGAGTTTCACTGTGCGTACTTGATTATAAAGCTTGAAATGGGTCGCAAATTTTGATTGGATACCACAGACACAGAGTATTGTTTCTTTCTTTGATGGAAAAAGCATAAAGGATGAAGTTTGCCACATGAAAATGCATGATGTTACATGGAAAATAAATTTACATATCAATGTAAGTTAAAAATTCTTGCTAGTCTTTCTCTTGATCTTTCCTAGAACATCAAGAGAATAATGGTGAAAATAGTAATTAATATTAACACACACTGTTCAGCATTGCATTTAACCAATATTCTGAAAACCTTTTTCTTGTCACCTGCATGTGTATTAATACTGGATGTAATTTTTTAAGTATTCCAAGACTAAATTACATCATTCTGTTTTCCTTAATTTTAAGAGGTTTTTGCTTTTGGATTATCCTAAGGAAACAGTATAAGATTCTCAGATACTGTAAATTTATACAGCATTGCTGGATTCGTCATTTGCCAACTGACAACTTTTGAGAATCTGGCTAGACATTTATATTCGTTTATCTTATTTTATCTAACTTTTCTTATCGTTACCAGTATACAGGACATTCTTGCAAAGACAATGATTTAAATCTTGTTCTTTGTCCAGCTCCAAAGGACTGTTTTGTCTCATGGTGCTGTCTTACCATGATGAGGGAATCATGCACTGGATCACAGGGATCTTCTGTGTAGCTTTGATGGTCAACCACAGCTGTAGCTTACTGTGCTGTTATTTGGAGATCTCAAATGAGGTGTCACCATGGTCATGTCAGAACATGAAGAATACAATCCCCTAAATCAATAAAGAAGGGGCAAGTAATTTCTGCCTACTGACACTTTAAAAGCAACAATTTATTTGGTGGACTCCCAAGATGAGGCCAGGAATACTTCAGCCTCCATTTGACCTTGAGAATTAATTCTTCTCAGCTGTGAATGAGATAACAGCTCTAGCCAATGCTTTGGAGGGTATTCTGTCCTCAGCAGAATTTCTTTTGTTATGCTGACTGAAGATAATTCAAACGGTTTTCAGCTATGTTTTTCCTTCCTGTTGCCCTATGCTCTCCTGGCCCCAAGGCCATGTCAGACAGTGGGATTTCCTCCAGAGCAGCTGCATACCTGGGTTTCCTCCAGCAACAACCAGGCTGAAGGGGCAGGATGGAAACTGCAATATGTGCTAGAATATACTCACATGGAGTCAACTCTGAACCAAAATGATGAGGTACAGCAGTGGTGCATGTCCTTATCTCAAGTCAGCAGGGAGTTCCCACGGCCAGGGTGTGCACAACACATGAGCACTCTGGAGTGTACCCACTGTACTCCATGTCACAGCATACACCCTGCCAAAGGAATATCATAGCACTGGTTCCTTTTACTTTTAAGAATTGTTCAGAATTAAAACTCATAATTTTGGTACCATTACATTTTATGCGGTGGCCATATAATTTCATAATTTCTTACTTACATACTAATGGTTGGTAATACTGCATATAGTTGTAAAAATAAAATGAAATAACACCTAATCCACAAATTGGATAACTGATAATCACATTTTAATATTACAAAACATCTCAGGACAGGAAAGATGTTAAGCATTTGTCTAGCTTTAAGTAGGTGTTTACAATCTTTTAAAAAGATACAAATGTGTGAGTCCATTAGAGAGATCAGAATAAAAAAGGCATAAATATCTAAACTTAGTAGAGAGACTATAACGAATAGGAAATAAAGATATGCTTAAATCTAAGTATGAATTTAAGTGCTTTGCTGAAATAGGGTTTTAATATTAACTTTAATTTTGAGGAAACTCGTCATTGTCTGCATAGTCTACTCTACTAACTCGGTATTAAAAAACATTAGTGATTCATAGAATCATAGAATCATAGAACAGTTTGGGTTGGAAGGGACCTTTAAAGGTCATCTAGCCCAACCGCCCTGCCGTGGGCAGGGACATCTTCCACTAGATCAGGTTGCTCAGAGCCCCGTCCAACCTGACCTGGAATGTTTCCAGGGATGGGGCATCTGCCACCTCTCTGGGCAACCTGTGCCAGTGTTTCACCACACTCATCACAAAGAATTTCTTCCTTATATCTAGTCTGAATCTACCCTCTTTTAGTTTAAAACTGTTACCCATTTTGTGCTCTTCTGCATTTTTTTTTTTTTTCAAAAACGACCTTATCACTAACAGAATGGCAAGCTAATGGGTGGCATTTTCAAATATGCTGACAAAGGACACAGGAGTAGAAAGTTAGCAGAGACTTCATAGGATCCTAGAACATAGGATGGGAGGAATATCAGGAGGTCTCTGTTTCAACTCTGCTCCTTCATATCAGGGCCATCTATGAGATTTGACCAGGTGGCTCAGGACTTTGCTAACCAGGTCTTGAAAAACTTCAAGGACAAGCTGTTCCAGTGCCTGACTGTCCTCATTTTTCCGATATTTATTCTGAACCACTCCTTGTCTTACACCCATAATCTCTTGTCCTCCCACCATGCTCCACTTTTAAGAGCCTGGTTTTGTCTTCTTCATGACCTCCTTGTAGGTATGGGCAGGATGCTGCTACGTCCTCCTGAAGCTGTCTCTTCTCCAAGCCAAACAAGCCCAGGTCCCCCAGCATCTTGTGAAGCGCAATTACTCCAGTTCCAGCTCCCCACCCCCGCCTCACTTGTTGGTGGCCCATTACTGAATTCATGCCAGTTTACTAATGCCTTATTTTTTTGGGTGACCCAAAACTGGATGCAGTATTGTAGCTGTGGGCTAATGGCTGTTGATTAGAGAGGAATAATCTCTTCTCTCCAACTCCTGGCTCTGCTCCTGCATTAGCAGCCTAGAATACTGTTGCTCTTTGCTTCCAGGGCACACTGCTGGCTCATATTCAGCTATTTGCCCACCAGGACCTCCAAGTCCTTTTCACCAGAGCTGCTCCCCAGCTGTGCAGGGATAATTCATATAAGGTGCAGAATTTTGCATTTTTTTCCCTGTTGAACTCCATGAAGTTCCTGTTGGCCCTGTCTTCCAACCTGTCTAGGTTCCTCTGAGTGGCAGCCTTGTCTTTGAGCACAATGACTGGTCCCCAATTTGATGAAAAAGCTCCTACAAATGGTACCTTAAAACATTTGTCAAATTGATTTTTTTCAGTAGTTTTCAGCAAAAATAAAAATAGATAAATATAGTATTACTTATTATTTTCTGTAATAAAAGTTATTTGACATCTTTCCACAAAAAGGAGCATTTTCTTACCTAAGTAAAGAGCCCTTAGGCAAAATGTTATGGTATCCCTGCTTTGAGAAGGTTTGCAGTTTGGTTAAAGTCCTGTCTCAGCTCACTAGCTGAGCTTGGCTTGATAGCAATAGGTAGTGACTATTGCTCAGTGTAACTCAAGAAATATATCTTCAACTGCACCAAAAAAGTAAAAAGTTCCAAGAAAAAATACTTGGCTCCTCTCCTGCAGCCACTGCTGAAGCGAACGCTGAATAAAAGAGAGGAGAAAACAAAGCATCACAAAGGAAAAATCAGTTCCTCTTATGTCTTCATTGTAGCTGACTAAAGTTGGATTTCAAAGTACTTTTCAAGCTGTTTGGGTACACATCGACTTGTAAGGGTAAAGGGAAATAAAAAGGAAAGGAAAGAAACTCACCAGCTTTTCAGCCCTGAGTGCCAATGAATTATATTTTTTCCCATGCTTCTTTGCAAGTCTGCTCTCTCCTTTTTGTACATTTTATTTATGTGGCAAAGTATTAACTCAGCAGTAAGCTAACAGCCACACGGAGTTATGAGAGGACGCATTTGACTTTTCTGCTGAAACACAATATTCTTTATGAAACAATAGATTGTACAGAGGAAATAATGATTCCTGGGAGACCGAATGTCTCAGGGGGCTGGGATGTGCAACGGGGCTTTCAATTTCTACTTCAGCACTTTGCATGTCAACCAGATTAGTAATGACCTGAAACTCCCATCTCACACCTCCCCAGTTCCTCATGCTTTGCCATTTGTAAGGGAGCATTGGGAATGGACTGCTGCTTCTCATTTAGGGAACAGAAGGGAAACCAAATTATTTCCCCTCTTGTTCTGATACAGTAAAAGTAAAGGTTTTGCTTCTGCTCTAGTTTAAACCCTCAAGTCCTCAAGGAGAATCTCTGAATGCTGTCATGAGGCCATTTGGGCTGTTCTCCCTGCAGAACCATGTCCTGACCACGGCATCATTAGATGCTTCACCCACCAGTTTCTTAATTGCCCTTCGGATGTTAGACCAGGCCACAAAATGACAGTACGCGAAAGTAAGCCTAAGGTAGTTCAGCAAAGCTATTGGCATAGTCAAAATAGGCTTGTTACTGGGAGAACATGAGGTTTGTTATTGGCAGAACTGGCTGAAATGATAACTCCTGAATCCCGCAAAGAGCTTTTAGTAAGATTCGTGTATAGACTTAACAGTGACTGAACCATTCAAAACCATCTGGCTATCTGGACTGTTCATGTGCATGATGGCTTGTGATAGTTTGAGCTGTATTATAAAGGATACAGGGAGCAGTGTTTTTAAAAAAAATGTTAAGAGGAAGTGTCTGTAACCTGTGTGTAACCTTGCTGTCAGGTGGCCTGTTTACCAACTGTAGTACAGAAGGGGCTTTTAGACTTAGTCTCACAGTGTTCTTCTTATATTTAGCTGCAACAGGAGCTTAAATTTAGTTATCCAGTAGGGAAACTTTTGGTCTAAGCTCCTTTTGTAATTCATGGAGAGGCAGAGAGGTATTCCAGAGTGTGTGTCTTAATCTAAAATAAGTGTTCATGATGAGCAGGATCATTTGCCCTCTGGAAGTAGTTATCCCTTCCCATTTCCTAAAGAAAGAGTACAGACAACTGGCACAGACAAAACAAAACTTTTTACATAGTTTATATGAGACAAGATGAAACTCACCCATAGGTCCTCAAAACTTGCATCACGACCATGACTTCCCTTGTGCCTTACAGAGCCATCTTAAGGAAATTCAAGGCAAACTAGTATTTCGCAGACAATGTTAACTAGTCTCAATGGTAGCATTTTGCATCTATATAATGGAAAGGAAATCCATCAGGAAAATGGAATTCCTAATGGAAAAAAAAGGTCAAAGATTTGTGAAGCAGGATGGAATAGATGCAGGGAAGGATCCTGGAACCTAAGGTATTTTTCAATACCTTTGAATGTCCAGAACTCAATGCTACAGCATGAATTTTCTCAATGTAAAATACAACTCCTAGCTACACACCTTTCTGCATACCAGTGCTGTTGCTCCAAGACCTGTATGTCTAATTCATGCAATAAGCAGCTGTATTTTGATTAAGGAGTCCAAACCCTATTGAGTCTCTTGAGTTTCCCAGCCTTTTGGGAAAAAAACAATACCAGTGATGGGAGGTGGGAATATGGAATAATCCCCATAGTAATTAACAGCATGGAGCAGTTGCTAAATAGGTGTTCACCCCACTGTGCTATGGGAAAATCACAGTCTTTCTAAAGGTAAGGTGGCCCCACATAACCATGTTTCATTTAAATCTTGCTAAGCAAAAATCCAACTTTCTAATAGCCTCTTCAAGTTTTTTTCTAAATGTCTGCAACCTTTACGCTTACAGATTTTCTTTTCATCCCATCCACTTCTTTCTCTAGCCTTGGTATAAATTTGTCTTA
Source organism: Pygoscelis adeliae (assembly GCF_000699105.1). Lineage (NCBI taxonomy): Eukaryota > Metazoa > Chordata > Aves > Sphenisciformes > Spheniscidae > Pygoscelis > Pygoscelis adeliae. Next base: position 1,150,040 of record NW_008824544.1, on the reverse strand, counting down.
ACATAAAAGTTGCCTGGTAGCACCAGAAGATACATTTCAGAAAAGGATTTTGAAATAGGGGAGGAGGAGAGTTGAAAAGATTTTATACTCTTCCCATCTCTCAGCACCTTTTACTGTGACACCTCTCAGAGAGGGACACACTTCAGCCTGATGGTGAAATGTCTCCTTAGCATCCAGACGGTGTCTTCTGTTTGATAAGCAGTTGGGGAGTTGGATAAGAGAACAGCTTAAAGCAAGCATGGCAGAAATGACAGCAGGCAGATTCAATTTCTCCAAGAGTGCTTGAATACCTGGTTATAATAGAGCTAAATATTATCTGTTGTAGTGTCCTGATGTGTATATTGACTTGTTTTCCTTTGTGCCAAGAACTTTCATGGTGTTTTTATTATCAGCGCTTGCAGAACAGGGTAACACTTGTTTGAACTCAATCTGTGGCTTTGAATTTCTCAGGTACAAGAGGACAATTGTGCAATGCTATTCTTCATTTTTTAAGTGACAGTAGGTATGTTCAAACTGTCTGTGTGATCTGGATCAGAACCAAGGGCTTTGTGATTTTCTGTCCAAAGTTGCGACTACCTTCAGAGAAATCCAAATGTGTCGCAAAGCCATTTAAAGTGATTAACAATACCCACAAGTAAGTGATAGAAGTAATTACTTCCAGGCCTGCTATCTGCTCCTGAGGTAATAGCTGCAGGAGTAGGCCACTGACTGAATTGAAAAGCCAGTAGATTCTCTGTTTGGTCTGGCAGGGAGGCAGAAGGAGCAAAATTCCTCACTGTCTCCTTGAGCCTTGGTTTTCAACCAGTATAGAGAGTCATTTTCAGCAGAATCACAGTGCTCCTCCCTGATGGTGTCCCACATCCTATTGTGGTTTTTTTGATGTGGGAAAGAAGAGCTCTTCACCCTCTAGGCTGACAACCTATATCTTCCCCTTTTTGATTATTTACCTTTGCTGGGGATATAGGTCTCATTGTTGCTGCTGTTTTCTTCCTCACCGAGATTCAGATCTGCTATTTTTGGTACTTTTCCTTAAAAGGGGGGTATGCAGCCTGTATCCCAGCTGGATGGAAAAGCCTGTACACTCTGTACACTAATAAAGAGAAACAGACATCTAGCCTAGATGGTCTGAATTGTCCTTTAGCAATACTTGTGTTCCTGAGACAATCAGTGGATATAGACGTTTGACATAGGAAGACTGCATAATCCTATGGCCGTCTGCCTCTCTTCATAGACTATCCTGAGAAATAAGGTGCTTGTCTTGGAAAGGGTGGACCGGTGCCTTCAGGACTGTGCACCTAAAATTCTACCACCTATCAGTCTAAGGTAGATATGGTACAAACATTGGATCTTGCTCTATGTCATGTCTTACAGCCCTACATTTTGAGGCTGGAGGGACAGCTATGAGCTTCATTACAAACCAACAGGAACCTTAGCATAATAATCCATAATTCCACAGATTGAATAGTGATAACTTGTCTATTTCATAAAGCTGTAATTTTATTCTTTCCTGTAAAAAAGAAAGCACTGTAGGTTTTCAACATTTAAGATTTCCCTGCCTCCCCAATTTGTCTTGTCATTGTTAAATCTTATCTCTACTTCTTTGTTTCCACCATTCTTTATAAAGAATCATAATTGGTACGATTATCTTTGCTATGAGAATAATTAGCTATAGCTTTTTGACACATTAAATGGGGAATATTACATTTTAAGCAGCAGGCACTGAAACACTAAATACTGCTTTGAATAGGACCATGGAGAAGAGGCTCAGGTGAACCAATTGCTAATTTTAGCAACTTGAACTTTATACCTTTATAGAAGAAAATTAATCTCACAGTAGTTTTTGGCTGTGAAATAGACAAAGCACTTTGACCTCTTTTTAAAATAGACCTTTGATATTTTCCATGATGGAAGATGGTTGCACCGTGAATATCCCCTGATGTGTTCAAAAGAGCCTCGCTCTTACAATAAAAAGGAAGTGTTTGATTCCTCTCTTGCGTGGCTGGATAAGTCAAATATTGTCTAATGCAAATAGCATTGTCCAGCAACACTTGCATTTTAGATATGAAATCTCTCAACAGAGAACTGGGCAATGTCACATCTCAAAAAATAAAGGTTGCTGAATTTTAAGTGCTCTAGCATTGAAAACTCTGTTCCATGTTTATCAAAACTACTTGTAGGAAACAAGTACACGCAAGTAGCTGTATGATATTTGAGAATTGTCAGATTAGTCTTGGTAGCTGCCAAAACATCCTTCCTCTACTGAACGTAATAGGAATTTACATTACCTTTGACAAGACTATTTTGAGACAGTCAGTTGTTCACCTTGCTGAGGTATTTTAGTCTTTCAGAAAGGCCACCAGAAAAATGGTAGGCCTAAGAATCTTGCTTGGCATAAGTGGATTACAGCGATGAATTGGTCTAGTAATCATCCTGTTAACAGCATAGCTGTGATGAGCCTTTTTTCTTAGTCAAAGAAGACAATGAAGATGTGATAATTTTATTGAAATAGGAGGTTTTAATTTTTGCTAGAACTGACTTTGGTCAGCAGTGAACTGCAGTATTATTATAATAATATAACTCAGTGTTCAACAGTAGTAAGTAAATGATGATGTAAGTTTGATGGAACTAATTGCTGTAACAAAAATAATTGACACCTTAATATATTGGAAAATAATATTAAGAAATTCTTTAAAAAACAGCATGTTAAGTAAATTTAAAATGGCCTAATTAATGGAAAACCCTTGCAGCTTTTCCCAGGTTGTTGTTTCTGCCAGGTAATGTTGAGCTAAACAAGATAAAAAATTACCTGGATTTCAGCAATAAAGAACACTGACTTCATTTCTACTTAAATAAGTCTCTGGCTTCTGTACTGATTTCAGGATGAAGCAAACCTAGTAAAGCTAGGAGGTATTATTCAGACCCTCATCTGAACTGATAGATAATATCGGCTTAAATAAAGATCTTGGGATTTAAATTCCCAAAACACGCTTGAAACTTTCAGCCATGGGTTAGCACTTAAAAAATGAATTAACTTCTTGCTATCCTGGTTTCTTCAGCTATGCATAGTGGTACCTCAGCAGTTGGGGTAGGAAACATCTCCTCAGGGAGCAGGAATCTCAGGACTCCGAGACTCCTTTTTCCATCTGAATATTTAGCAGAAAAGAAATCCAGCTTCTTGCCCCACACTAAGCACATAATTATTAAAAGAAGAAATAGGAAATGACAGTCAGTTTAAAGCACATTATAGGACTGAGAAGTATATGATCAGTTCCTGGAATTGCTACATCTGTTGTTCTGCAAACTTGAGCAGATTATTTGATTCTCTGTGTCTTAATGACTGCAAGTGTAACTGGGGGTAAATCTTATTTTAGTCCCAAGTAAGATTACATATCCCCAAAGCAAGTCTTCCATTCTTCACTCGTCATAGCTAATTGTATTGCAAACTCTGTGGTGCAAGGATTAATTATTATTATGTGCTTTTCATCTGGCACATTGGGCCATAACTGTGCTATCACAGTATAAACAAAGTACAGCAAAATCACAGGTACTTTAGATCCCCAGAAGAAGACTAAAAAATTAGCAAGTGCTCTTGATTCTTAATTCTACTTCATTCTACCGGGTACTTAATACTATCTTGTTCTGCCAGAATATTTGGTACTTCCATAACCCTCTTCCATTTTGCTTAAATTATATAATTGTTAATTATCTCAGACATTTTGCATCCACTGATTATTTGTCCACAAAGAAATGTGCAGTTTATACATGGCTGCATGCCCATTTGATTGCCCTTCTAATCTAGACATTACCAGAACCAGTGCCATATCATTAAGAGGACACTCTCTGTTTCAGAATACAACTGAAACTGCCTTGCCTTTTTCTTTCTTTGGAAGGCATGTTCAGGGTCCTCCCCTGTTAGAGATGCTTTTCAACTTCTGTCGCTATTTTGACATTTTGATGCATCACTGGGGAATGCTGAAATAGTTGGTTTGACACTGGTGTCACAACCTTCCATCTTTGCGTGAAAGCATCTATTACTGTATTTCCACATCTAACCACAATCCAGACACTCATGACAAACCACAGTAGTCATGTTAGCCCAAGTGAAGGAGAGAAAAAGAAAATCTTCACAGCTCACTGGCAAATCACCTTGACTCTGCTAAAGCAAGGTGCGAGTGCTGATATTTCACAGACTCCCTTGGAACAAAAGCAACTCTCCATGCTAAAAGAGAGGGCCAAATGATGTGAAAAAATAAGTGAGGTTTTTGGATATATGGGGGAAAAGAATCACAATAAGAATGGCTATACACTAGAACAGGTTGGATGGGTTTATGGAATCTCCGTTCTTGGAAATTTTCATAACTCATGTGGAAAACACTCTAAGCAACCTTATCTAGTGCCAAAACTAACTCTCCATTGTGCAGTGAGGTGGACTGGATGAACTACAGACGTCCCCTCTGCCTAAAATATTGCGATTCCTAAAATATTGTGTGATTCCTGAAATATTGTGTCATTTGTTCTGCCTGCCCCTCTCATTGAGTACAGAGGGCACCTTCATGACTAGCTTTGACTAGTTAGACTGCATGTCTAACTTTTAGATGATTAGGTTAAATGAGATAAAACCCATTGTAAAGCTGAGGGAACTTAGAAGGATGTAAGGGAAGTGTTCAAATTAATACTAGAAAACAGATACAGTTCAACTATTGTATCAAGAACCTGTGTGCTCATGCATGACAGAGGCCACCAGGAAAACCAAAATTCAAAGACAAGTTCTTTAGAAATTATGTGTGGAGAATATACACTGTGATCTCAGGCCCCAGTACCACTGGAATTAAGTAGCAGGAAAAGGTATGATGAAAAAGTGTACAAGGCTTGTATCAAACCCAACTTCTAAATATGTATAGGCAGGTAAGATGCATCCTGTCCTTTTGGCAGAATTAAGTCTCCCTGGTGAAAAAAAGTCATTTATTCCCTTTTGAAGGAACGTATGTTTCTTTGAAGTCAGTTTGGTTTTGTTTCTCCTTATAAAAACAGCAGAGAGAGAAAAACATCTCATCAGCACAGTACAGTCCATTTAACATCTGTCTCTCCTTCTGGACATGCTTCTTTCTACCCATTCACCACATGGGGAAATTAAGACAGCCATACTTCTAATTTAATTCCCTCAGGTACATAAAGGGAGATGTAGCAAAGGCCACTGTCTGCATTAAGAATTGGTACAGAGTAGCTCTTTGGTGTAACTTCATATCCTTACTTAGTGAGCATTGGTTTCTCCATGTAGGCACCGCTCAAGCTCTACAAGTTTCAGCACTATGTGGATACTGTGTATTACCTTGAACAGAAAGTCATTACATTAACAAGATGACGTGTAAAGGAAAGTAGCCAAAAAGATGGCATACAGCTATTACTTCGGAAAAAGAAATTAGTCCTTAATTTTTAAGTCTTCTAAAAAATTCAGATTTTATTTTTTTTCTTTCTAGTAGTTATTTATGGGCTTTCATTTGAACGTTATACACTCGACAGTGTTTCTATGGTTTCCTTCCTGGTAGTTTTTTGGAACAGACTTTGAAATTTTGGCAGTCATACAGGATTTCTTTATATCGTGTATGGTAACTATCAAATTTTTACTGAGACGGCTATGAAAATCTCAGTAGCAAAGGCATAGAAAAACTACTGTTCAGAATTCTGCCTTCTCTCATAAAAAGCAAAAAGAGTATACATACTGCACATGACTCGGTTTGTAAGCTCAGACTGGATAATTACAGGCATACTTTTAAAGGCCCAAGCTCAGTCCTCTCTTTCTCTACTACTGCACCTTGCTGTCACTCATTACATCACTGACAAAATTATTTGACAAGATCCTTGGGCCAAGAACTATTTATTTGTTCTGCAAAATGCCCAGCTAACTAAAGTAGCTAAATCGAATAGCAGTGTTGGTGGGAGAGTGGGTGGCTTTGATAGAGCCATTTCGCTGTCAGAGACAGTTTGCAAATCCATAACCATACTTACATTTGGCATAGCATCCTGGAGAATTTTGCTGTGCTACATTTTAGAAAGGGATGAGATATACTCATGATATTGAACACTATTTTATATATTATAGTTTTCCAGCTCTTAAAAATCCCCCTTCATTTAGGATTGTCCTATGCTTTAAACTGTGGTAACTGGTGTTTTAATTGGCTAACCTCCACTTAAGGTGTAGACAGCAAAAGAAAAGCCTGATGGTACCACATATAGGCATATCTGTTCTAGATTTACTCCAGATTATTTTGCTAAAAATAAAAATAAACATAAACATGTACTATGATCCTCTTCCTTAGTAGAGTAACAGCCGAGAGACTCCTGCTGTGGTCCAAGTCTATGCCGAAACGCAGGCAGCTGCATTTTCTCTGCTGCTGTTATCCAATTAGCTAACAATTAAACAATTGGTTAATTATCTGATTAACTAACTGTAGCTGACTCTCTGTACTACACTTGTTCCTTTATTTTACTGTGTGTAGAATAGACGTGGCTTATTGCTTTTAGATCTGGTTCTAATACACAATTAGTGGGTTACCTTTATTACTGATTTTGCTTGCATCCAGTGCTGAGCACTCTTTAAAATTTAGCATATTTTAGACAATATATTATAAGATCCTACCTATCTTCCCAAGCCAGAGTGGTGCTTACCATTGTCACATCTATGCGTGATTCCAACCAGGCATCAGTCTGAGACTGGGAAAGATTTTGATTCATACCCCTCAGAAGATAACTGGTATTTGGAACTTTCTTTACCTGGTTCTTCTGGCATAACCTGTCTTACTGGAATACACAAGAATATGAGGTTTCTTGGGTACTAGTTCAATATCTTTGGCACTGAATGCTCAACTGCAGTGATTCTGCATTCAGATGCATGGAGTTGCAATTATAGTCATCTTAGGAGATAAAATATTGCTCTTTCTGCATGTTGGTGTGCATGATAGCACTTGATTTCAGGAATCTGTTAATGTGGAAGACCGTAAAATGATACAGTCAATTGGAGAGGTAACCATTGGTGTCTTTAGTTTCCTAATTCTACATTTCTTTGTGAATAATGTGTAATTATAAAGGAAGATACTGATTTGGTCCTTTCAACTGTAGTACTGTGTGTTGTTTAAAACAGTTGTCAATATTAAAAAGAAATGGTTAATGCATTTCTTGGTGTAT
>NW_008824544.1:1090603-1142787 GCF_000699105.1 Pygoscelis adeliae | reverse complement strand
TATATTGGCTAAAGCATTTGTCAGACTGACAGAGATGGATATAATTTATAGATTTCTAAGTAAGCAAACAGGGAAGATGCATAAATATAGATCTCTACAGTAAGAGTCAAGAATATGAGCCAATGAATGGATGCACTTTGATATACTCCTGCAAAGTTCTGGTGTCCTCTTAACCACTATTATTTGATGAAAGCTTTTAGCTTTTTCAACTAATATTCCTCATTGACTGTGAAACCAACAGCAGCTTGGAAAAGGAAGGGAAAGTGATAAACAGCATCTGTTTTACTGAACAATCTGCTGGAATTAAACTTCCTCTAATGTATAGAATGAACTGGAAATTTATCCAGCAATAACAACAAAAAAGTGTTTAAAGATGATTAATCTTATAAGTCTGTTTCACTAGCACCAGTTCTCAAGGGGGAAAGGCTTCATACTGACATTTGACAAAGTTAATTTTAGTAACTGATAATTGATGGATCAGTTTTTCTAGTCTAATCTGGTTTCTTGATCTCTTGATCTCTGCTCTGTCTCCAAATAGGGTCCATTTATTTAATTTTACCCAGCAGCTCAATTATGCACAATAACGGTATTTTCATTAATTAAGATCTGAAATGTCTAATGGTCTCTGTGTCCTTTTGCTAGAGATATAAATGCAGAAGAATCACGGATTGGCACGATACCAAAGGGTTCAGAAAATCACCCAGAAATTCAGAGATAAAGTAAGGCGCCTGAATTCTCCCAGCTGGCTGGAACTCCCTAGATGGAACCTTTACATCTGAGAAGCCAGGTAGTGGTCTAGTGAACAGGCCTGGACCAAGTCTCAACAGATCTGCAGTATAAACCCGGAAAGCAGACTTCAGGTCTTTGCTTCCTTGCCTTTTGACAGCAGAGGTTTTTCAAATGGGGGAGGGAAGAAGAATTAACAGACAGTGAACTTGGGAGATGGGAGGGCAGGCAATGAAACATATCCTCCCTACTGGTATCTGCCACAACCCTTGGCAGTCAGAGCCTTTAGGAGTTTCTATAGGTGCAAGCAGTTTTTCAGGCTTTCATGTTCTTAGCAAGGCAGTTTCCTGGGCTGGAGCACTCTGAGCTGTGGACAGAAGAGGAAACCCTCCTGCCCTGCCCCACAGTTTCCTTGGGGTCCTACTTCGTTCCGTCGCACAATGTCGAACCAAGCCATGGGGTTCGTACTTCCAGCCTCACAAGTGGGAGATGTGCATCGTGTCCTGCTCTGTCTGTGCAGATATCAAAAGGCTTTATGCAGGAGCTCACTTAACTCTGTGAAAGCAGCGAGTTGTTCTTTAATCAGGGCTAAGTACCCCTTTTTTCCACTTTTTCTGCCGGTTTGGAGTGGAAGCTCTTTGGAAAAGGATTTTTACTGTGTTGCTAGCATTACTTAAGTGGGGGCACAGACACATTAATAATAGAAAGTAAATGCTATTAAAAAGGAGGCCAGCCCCTGTAAACAGACCAACCTTCAAGTAGCAATTTTAATGAAAATATTGTGAATAATAACGGACTAAAAATCTGAACCCATACAAATAACAGAAGGCATTTGCAGTGCTGCATAGAAGAAGGAATTTTAATGTTTGAGAAACAGTCATTCTGCTAACATCAAACTACAGCTGGTTGACGTTTTTCCATTGACAGAGAAATTAATCGAACAAAAAATGTTTACTACAGTGACTGTGACTGCTAAAATTTTCTAGTTTCCACTGAAATGACCCCTTTCCCCCATATAGTTATTGCAGTTTAAATGACATTTTGAAAGAAACCTTGTGACTGGGGACATGACTCAATGATTGCTTCGCAATTCTGTTAGTGTGTTAATAAGTTATCCCCACAGTACTGATAGGGTAAAAGAAAACACGCTAGGAGGTTGCAATACAGGAGTCTCTCAAAACCCCATTTTACTTGGGTCTTTGCATGCTCCTAGCCCCATGCAGGTAAAATGGCATCAGTTCAAAACCTGCATCTCAGCCAAGGGGCTGGGTGTTTAGGTAACAGTTAAAGGTAGTAAATTTTTTAATTGCAGTGACAGTATTGGAAATAACTGTCTGGTTGTAGCCCTAAATTATTTTAAAAAACCTAGAAACCATTTCAACTTTCTGAATAAAATTTAGGACTTTGGTATTTTCCCCATTCCTTCTCTTCTTTATTCCTTCCTTTCTCCTTTCTCTGTCTTTTCTCCCCTTTTCCTCAATTATTTCCTCTGTGAAAAAAAAAAGTTTCTTATTTAAAAAAAAAAAAAAAGTTTTCCTTACAGTTCTTTGTCTTTTCCCAAGTATTTCCAGTAAGGAAAGAAGTGACAACAGAAATAAATGGGGAAAAATAACATCCATAACCTGAAAATTCCAGGTAGCCAAAATATTGCTGTTTCAGCTTTAAGCACAATGACGTTTGAGACTGTGTCAAATTTTTTTAGAGAAAGCAATAGGTTTTGAATTTTTCAGTTCCAACCCAGAATAAATCAATTAAACTAAATTGTGTGATGGGAACATTAATTTCAATTTGAAGTGATATTTTAGACTGAAATATTTCATTTTAATTGAGATGCCATCATAGAATTGTTTTCATTTTTTGCATGCAACCTGGAATAAAAAAAGACCATACTACCTTATATTGTTGGCTTATTTATCAGAGTGCAACAGCTTCTTTTTATTTTTATAACTGGGTTTATGTTGAATTTTATGATGCTTTTCTGAATCTATCATTTGTAATAATAATTACTAAGACACTGAGAAAATTAATAAAACCATTTTAAAGAAACTGAGTCAGATAAAAAAGGATTTAATAAATTTTAAAAAAACATACAGGAAAGTAACCTCTTGAACGATAAAGGGCATCTTATAAGGGTTATCATTTGAGAAGGCTTGGTTGCTAGGAGACCATCACTAAAAGTGGTCAGGATAACAAATGATTTATTTCAAATAAAAATGTTAATTAGTGTGCATGTTTAACAGGTAATATATGAAGATATCAGGTATCTGTTGATGTAAAAGTATATGTGGAAAAGGACAAGATTAAGTTAAATGTTTTAGTGGAAATCAAACAGCCTCAACAGGTACAGGGAGTCCTCTTCATTGGTTAAAATATATCTATAAAAGCACAAAATTATTAATAAGGAGCCTAACCCTGACACAAAGTTCATTTTTCTAGTTGTAACTTTCATTAATTGTATTGCATTAAAAAAATACTTTGGTTCATAAAAAGTGCAGCTGCAGACTTTGTCATGCATGTGAAGACCAGAACTGTTCAAAAAAGGGCTTTGGAAAAGAAAGACGGTATATTAATAGAAAAAAAAAAAAAGGAAAGGATGAATTCTCATGCATGCAATGGTGTCTGCACAGTGAGAAAAAGTTGGGCAGATACAATAAAAATTGAGCAAGGCTGCAAAACTAGTCTGGGGCTTGAACTTCGTTATGGGTTAGTGGTACAATCCTGTGCTAAGGTCACACTTTCTCCTTTGTCAAAATACACAACCGCACAAAAATCCTCAGTGAAGCCTTGTTCCTCAGTTGTTTAAACGAATGAAATTTTGATAGGGTAAATAGGATGTCACAAAACATTGGGGGTGGATCGTCATTCTGGGAACGGCACCCTTAAATGATGGAGGCTCTTACAGAGCCACATGGAGGTTGCAGCTTTGTCAATGAGCTGGGAGAAAATGACACCTGAAGTACATCTCATGTTCCAGTTGGGAGAGAAGGCAGAACAGGGAGGAAAGGAATCCAGGTACACATCTTTCAAATCTGACACTGATGAATGATTTAAATCCCTACTTGCCCTTCAGAAATTAAAGGTTTAAGGGAAATTTTAAGAACGCTTTCTGCCAAACCAGAGTAGGGTCTATGGCTTCTAACACCCTTCATGAATGACATTCAAGTTCTACTCAATTATAATATTTCTATGTTTATTTACTAGGTATAATGTTACATGTTCATTGGTAAGTACAGAAAAAATGTAATTCGTAAATGTTTTCTGGGGCAGAATTATTTCATATTTCATTCTCATTGTCGACAACACCCTTTTCAGCATATGAAATATACTTTTTGCAAATCACAACACAAATCTAGCAAAACTAGTAAAAAAACAATCCCAAATCTGCACTATTTAAAGCATTCTGTTTTAATAAAAATACTTTTGAAAAGATTCCTCAAGTTTTGTTCCAAAGCCTAAAGAGTGTAGCGTTTTATGAAAAGCTTCTTAAGGCTTTAAAAACCTGCATAAAAATTAATCGCGCAAATGAATGTAAGTTTGCAATATTTGTATCACAAAGATTTCTGTCAAAAAAACACCGTTGGAAATAACATGCTGTTTGTCGTGTAATTGTTACTATTCACTAAAGCAGAAAAAGCAAGTGCAGAGAGCTAAAGAACTGACAGCCTAGTCATTTAAAACTACAGGTTGTCTCCTGGATGACAATAGTTTTCAAAGTAGAGCCTAACCCATGCCGAGAAGTTGCTTTCTGGAAGTATATATAGGATAATATTTTAACACTTTAGTTGAATAGAGATTTTAATTTTTTTTTTCTTAAAAAATAAGGAAATGCTACTCAGAAAATGTGGCAAATGCAAGAATGGCATATGATCTGTTTTGGTTTTTATTTCACAATGTTTGTTTATGCACAAGTACCTAAATTCTAGATTAATTATGGAAGTTGATTTGAAACTCATAGTTGGAGACTGAAGAACTGAATTTCTTATTATGCTCCAGGAGGCCAAAATTGGTGATGTGAATTTGTTTAATCGGCAGAAAAACAAAACGTTGTCTAAGATGCGGCTGCCTGTGTGAATAGCATCTTGCAGGGGTGAGTATTGCCCTAGTGACACTGCCACGCTCATGCTGCCCATTGTCAAACACACAGACACACCGATCTGCAGAATGCAAATATTTGCAAGGTGCAAGAGAGAATATTCATAACTGAGCTGTGAAGCAGTAGGGAAGAATTTAGGAGAAATCAGTTCTCAAGGCTCTGTACTTGAAAAAAGTAATTTAATTTTTCTGGGCAATAATTTCTCACCTATAAAATGAAGATAATTCCTTCTTGCCTGCTAGGTAAAACTGGTGGGAAAAAAAAATATTATTTTTATAAGTTTGTGGGTAAAAGTTTATAAGTGGGTAAAAGAATGGCAGATGAAGTAACTGTTTCTTACACATAGGTAAGAAGAAATATGTGAATGTTTTCATTAAACTGCTGAGCAGATAGCCCTTGTTTTTTATTTGATCCCATATGATCATATTGAAATAACGATACTTCATAAAATCGGATACTTAGGTTGACAATATTATGACCTATGGCTTCTTATTAGCATAGACATACCCTCAAGCTGACGTTGCAGGCAAGTCTTCTTGGCTGATTCACAGTGACTTTATTAAAATCATTGAGGATTAGATCTAGTCAATCAGCAGTGAATGAATAGAATTAACAATTTTTATTGTAGTTGGATAATTACTGGCTGGAGCTGGGATCTGCACAAAGACAGTCAGATCCCCCACCGAAACACAAACAAAGAAAGCAGCAGCAAGGGTGAGTTCATGTATCTCAAAGAGGTGGCTGGAAAGGTTTAACAAAACCTCAAACAGTAAACCAGAGCTTTGGAAAATACTATTCCTAGGATTGCAATGGGAAAAAAAAACCACCTTCACTGAATAGACAGCTTTTTTTGCTTTATGCTAACAAAGCACGTTGTGTTAACAAATCTCTGGAGATGCTATAGTAACTCCAACTCGATTTGAAGGTAAGAAATAAGGCACATTAGATTTCAAGAGGATTTACAAAGCCCTCAGCAGTTTTGTCCCAACTGCTACTACTATTTACTTTGTGTATTTGCTCTTCCTGGTTCATCCCATCTAGCTTTAGGAACTTAAATTAAACTCCTGGTCATGAGGCAGGTTCATGTCTTAGGTGCATTAAAATGTCCTCTGAAGTTGCTGATCTTTTTCTGTTGACCAGAGAGAAAGCTGGAGCTTCTACCTCCTGTACGTCATTTTAAGTGACAGATCCAATCTTTAGTGGTTTGCTCATGGTTATACAGGTCATAGGTTCTTGATGAACCTCTATGTTTTATTCATGCATCTCCTGTCTATATTTTTCATTAGGTGTTGCAGTAAATGTAATGCTTGCTTCAAGTTCTGTTGGTGTTGTCTGTATTTGATGTCAGTATTTTATGTGTCTTTGAGTCTGAACTGCTTAAATTAATAGGTATTTTAACACTGACTTCAAGGGCAGCAGGGTGAGATCCTATCCTTCCTCTGACATTTCAGGTGCTTTAAAAATAAGTCAAATAATTAACAGTATAATAATAATGAAGGATAATTCTTTTCTGACCATGAATGAGAGCAATATGCATGATCCCCTGAGCTTCATGAACGTTTGTCTCTGATTTTAATAAAGCTTAGATTTGATGATAACTGCATTTTCCTGTCTACATTTGTGCAAACGTTGTTGTACCAGACACAGGGAATTAGTGGGTACACAATGAATTATGGACTTGGGCCCACTTGGGAGGTGCATAAGGACGCTCTTGCCTTTCTTGGCCAGGTGTTATTCGCAGACTTAAATTCAGATTTCATCAACAGTGCGTAATACAGTGCTGTGCTGTATGAATAGCACAAACTGAATCCTGTTTGTCACTTATGAAACATTTCAATAGCAAAGGATGGTTTTAATGGCTCTTTAGAGCCATGTTTGTGTATGTCCTTCTGACCAAAAAACAGAGAAGTACTGGGTAACAAATTTTTTTTTCTGTAAAACATCAGACCTTACATCAAAGTAAAAAATGACTGACATGGTTTCACTTACTACAAGTATAGAAAAATATTTCTATATAATTAATTCTGAAAGTAAGGTTTATATCTGTTACTGAAGAACAGACGTTTGTTCCCTGCTTTATTCTATATATTTCTTTGCCTTCAGCTAGTAATCTTTCTTTGAAATACCATGGAAACAAGCAAATATGCCTCATTAAACTTTCCTTGCAGGGAAGAAGAGGAAAAAAAAAAAACCCACCAGAAAAAGCAGAATTTTTAAATCATGTAGTAGGAAAGAATAAAACAGAAATGGTGGTTAGATTGTTCTTAATTCTTCCAGGTAAAATAGGATAATTTGCTGGGAAAAAAAACACCACAACAACTTACTTTCTGATTCCCCTCTTTCTAGTTGCCCTGTTTTCCAGCTGTATTCTGCATTATTACTTCACATTTTATAGTCATGCCCATCACTGTAAAATATGAGTCACTGCTGATACCTAGCAGTCCCTTACTACAGCTAAAATAATGCTTTTCTAGATGATTTTCTAAGAGATTTTGTTTAGATTCCTGTAAAATAGTATTTTTAAATGCAAACCATGTATAAATTAACATCTAGCTGACAGCTTATACATGGATATGTTTAGAAATATTTCCTTGCTATCAAAAAAAAGGGCCAGATTTCCAATGATACTCGACTACATTCAGTAAAGCTAAGCTGATATATACCAGTTAAGGACTCAGATAAGGAAAAATTATTAAACCAGAATTTTAACTATAGTCTTTAATAAGGGATTTAAAATTGCTTTGTACTTAGAAACAGTTTCAGCTTTCAGCAATATACCTCGCTCTGCCTTCATATGTCATTGAGATCTTAATGAATTGATTGTGGAAGATCCACATGTCACTGTTAGTTAGAATCCCCCTCCAGGTTTGCCCAATACATGTCCCATAGCCTTAACTAAGGCAATGTCTGTGAGGGACATGTCTTGAAATTAAACTCCACTCTTCAGAATAGTCCCATAATCTTAAAGACAAACTTGGTAGTGAAAAGGATATTGATTTAACTGAGTTAGTATTTTGCACCCTGAAATCTACTTTAACAAAAGAAAGATCAATAAATGACTTTCTTAGGTCAGCCTATGTTTTTATTTAGCTGGCGGGCGGTGTAATTCATTTCCCAACGTGTTAATTTCTAACAGTACGAAGGCAAAGGTTCCCAAGACCCCTTTACATGGAGACAACTCAAAGCTAAAGGGAGGAATAATGCAAGCTGCATTATCAGTGCGAGCCTGGAGGCAGCCAGAGAATGGCACATATCTAGAGACTGAGAGCATGCATGAATGCATATCAGACAATAAGGACAGTCAGAACAAGAAGATTCTTACTGCAGCTCCTTGAAGTCTTGTATCTGGGTTATGCCCTCCTTTAGGGCAGTCCTGGAGTACCCAGACCCCATGCTTGGTTTCACTACCCCTTTTAAAAAAGCTGAGAAGGCCATAATGGGTGAACTAGCTGGGTGAGGAAGAGGCACGCCTCATCTGTGCATGGCCTTCCTCATGATGGTATCCACCTTCCCCACCTCCGGAGAGCTGCCAGTTCATAGCATCCCAGCAGCTGGATTTCTGCTGGAGCTAAACACCATTCTGAGAGGTTTTCCCATTGAACGCCCTAGTTTTTATCTACCTGAAGTAGATTTCAGTAATTAGCTCTGTGATCCAGATCTTGTATTAATCCCAGGCCATTTTCAGAGGAATACAGTGTGTGAGGGTGGACAGATTCAGCAAAACATGCTGATGAACTAAATCTAGAGCTTGATTTCCAATGAAAGGTTTAAAAAACCAAACAAAAATTTCCCAGGAAGACTGGAAATGTAATAGCATTAACCCTGTGCCAAGAAAAGTGATAGATCCTAAGGTGATTGCCTATTCAAGCAAAGAAATAAGTCATGTCAAAAAAATATCTGCACTTTGAAAATCATTTGGTAAAGCATCTCAAGCTGTGCAGCCCTGCTGCAGCCACATTACTAATGGGAGGTAAAGGCAATAATTGTCTAGGATTTCCTGCCATGTCATTGCCTTTTTGCTGACCCACAAAATTCAAAATGCCAGTGTCCCCAGGAGGGAAACAAGTGCCTATAGCAAGATCCTCAAGTGACTGTAGACCAGGAGAACACTGTGAGTACAGCACAGCCCAACCAGTCATTAAAGATTTTGTCCAAGAAAATGTTTTTTTCCAGAAAATTATTCATGTTTTATAATTCTATTCCTATGACTGAAAATCACAGTTCTTTGAGGCAGAAAGAAAATTCATCAGTGCCTTCAGTAAAGGATGTTCTTTTTGAAAGGCAAAGGTGTTATTCTAAAGATTTTAATAGTAAAATGTGTTATTCTAGTTAGCTGACTTCCCACATGACAAATATCACTTTATAACCCATGCACTTAAGCTTGATAATTTGTGGTTGAACTAGAGCACATCCTAGTGCTAAGGAAAGACTAGTGGAAAGACCTTCGTTCTTGATGGGAAAATTTGAAGTGATGGAGATGAGGAGAGGCTGAGAGGGCTTCACTTGTTTAACCTGGAAAGAGAAAGCTTATGGGGGTCTCACCAATGTATAGAAATACCTGATGTGGGAGTAAAGAGACAGAGCTGGACCTTTCTCAGTGGTGCCCAGTGACAGGACAACAGGCAGAGGGCACAAATTCAAATACAGGAAATTCCATTTAAATGTATGAAAAAACATTTTTACTGTATGGGTGATCAAATGCTAAACAGATTGCCCAGAGAGGTTGTGGAGTCCCTGTCCTTGGAGATATTCAAATCCCAACCAGACACAGCCCTGAACAACCTGCTGTAGATGACTCTTCTTTGAGCAGGGGGGTTGGACAAGATGATCTCCAGAGGACCCTTCCAACCTCAACCATCTTGTGTTCCTGTGATCAGCCACTTCTTCCTGTAATCTAATAACCAACAGAGATAACAGCTAATTACCCTTCAGAGTAAAAATCTGCATTTATTTCCTATTTAATTTTATCTTCAATTTCTAGCTGTTGGATCTTGGCTTATGTCTGGCCACTTGATTAAAGAGCTCTCTTCTAGCCGCTCTTTAGGTACTCTCAGATCAAGCCACCTGTTAACCTTCTTTTTGATAAGCCAAAGGGTATTTCCACAAATAAATACTCCATGTTCTCTGTTAAAATGGAAATTGAGCCCTTAATCTAGTCAATTTGCAGGCACAGGTCCTTTACTGTCCAACTGCAATCTGTACAGATTCTGACTGTTGAACTCACATTATTCATTGTCTCTAACAGCTTGTAATGAGTCAAGACAACAAAATGTAAAAAAAAAAATCCCCCAAACCACAAAACACCCCTCCCAGACAAAAATGACCGCTACCTCCAAAGCCAGCAAGCAATGCTAAAAGTATTATATTAGGTGTGCAAGAGTACCTTTAAGATTCTGGCATGATGTACGAAAGATCTGGAAAATAGTCAACACTGAAAAAGGCCAATTTTAAGGGTTAAGGCACAGAATCTACCTGACCCATCTTTTTTTTTTTTTTTTTTTTTTTTTTTTTTTTTGGTAAGGAATATGTCTGGCTTGTTAGCGGCTGTCTAAAATACTGCAAATAGACAATAATAAAAGACATACCCAGTTTAATGGGATAGAGATTTAATCAAAATTCAAAGAAGAATTTGCAGTTGTGGGCAAATAGATTTGCCATGTTACACTGGAAACACACTGCAGTAAGGTTACTGAAATCACTGACACTATGCAGCTTAAAAACTTGAAGAATTCAGCAATGCATCAAGCCCAGTAGAAGACAAGATCCAGAAACAGGAAGATTCCTTTAGGCTGTATACTGAGTTTATCTCCCTATTTCCATGAGACGGGCTGGGTTCTTGTGTTTAAAGGGCTCTGGGCATTAGAGAAAAAAAATATATTGAAAATGTATTTCGTTTTAGCTGCAAACTGTGTTTAATTAGTGTTCATAGCAATGGGCTTCTTCACAGCAAATCTTGACTGTGATGTTGAACAATGTCAGCTGTGAGGTAGTGCAGGAGCCGGGGTGTCAGAGCTTCTCTCTGAGTTCACTCCTACCTTCCACAGCCTCATTACTCAAAGTCCATTTTATGCTCTGAAGTTTGAGGACTCATGCCACGGACAATAAATACTACTTATCAAAGCAAAGTTTAATCACTTTCCTCCATGAAATTTTCCATATCAGTTCTATCCTATTTTTTATTTCTTCTACTATTCTTACTTAACCTTCACATAATCTCTGACATAACAAGAGTAACAATGAACAATTCAGTGGGATATAACCTTGCTCCCTAGGCCAGGATCAATGTTTTTTTTGTTTCTGCTGCTGGTCTTTATCATTCCAATATGGTAGAAGGGAGCTTTGTTTATTTATTTTCTATTGTCTATTGTTTCTGCACCTGTCTACTCCTCTCTGAAAATAAAGTTTGTTGTTGTTTTCTTAGTTTCTTTGTATAAAAAACAAGTTCAAATAGATTACCTTTTCAAACAGGATAGAAGATATAAAAGTACAGCTGCTTAAGCAATTAGCGGAGCAGCATGACATTTGAAAGCCTAGAGCTATTGGAAGCTCACCTGGCTTCAGATGCCATTATAAACTCAGAGTTCGGTTCGGGTCACTGTGAGGGACAGGAAATGCAGGAGCGGAACCAAACCTGCTGGCAAGCTCCTCTCTTTTACAGGATCCACTTTTAAGCCCTACATACTTAAAATATGGCTATTCAAATATTTGGGGTGAAATTCATCTCCAGGCTAAGAAATGTAAATGTAAGTGTCTATGTGTGGCTCTCTAAATGTTGACAAGGTGTGTATGCTTGCATCACTGTTGGAGCAGATCAAGCCAATATGACAGCCTAGAAAGATAAATATTCAGCTGACCTGCTGTTGTGTGTCTAGTTTTAGGTGAGCCGAACTGCACAGGACATTTAGGAGATGGTGGTTAGAGACTAAATTGAATCACCTTAGGGCATTTTAAATGGCATAAACCTCCATATTTGGGGAGCTGAACCCCTTTTTTCTTTGTTTGATTGTTTCCTGGAACCAGTCATTCCATGTTCCACTTGTGTGGAACTTTCCTATGTACTTGGCGTTAGCCTTAATCCAATTTTACCTTACACGTCAGCAAGATCAGAATTATCCAATGCTGAGCACCATAGATAATCTCATCCAAATTTTATTACATTAGATTCCCAAATCCTCCTCAGGTTAAATAAGCACACTCACATGATGAAGATTATTATCTTCCCCCAATCACTTTGTTTCCTTCACTGGGGACTTTAGCTTGCCTATCTAATTCCAAGTGAGATAATAAACAATGTCCACAACTGAAAACTTAACAAATCTCATCATAAATCAATAAAGAAACTTTTGGGAGGAGTTACTCTTCTTTTCATTTTACAGAGAGAGGAAAAGGACAGAGAACATTTAATGAGCAGTGACACTTAGGAGATTTCCAGTTTAGCTAGGAACTGAATCTAGTCCCTTGAAACCTGGTTTCCTGCCTCAGCCACCAGTCCGTGTACATCCCCAGACCTCTGCTCAGTTTCTCAGCAATAACAACAATTAGAAAAAGCACAGAAATCACTTAATTAATCTCCATAGAATTTTTTGTTGTTGAGGAGGATATGGGGGAGAAGAAAAAATGAGAAAAGAAAGAGGGTAAGTGAAGGAAAGAAAAGCACAACAACTAAAAGTTTCAGGCAGTGGTCTAAGCTCTGGGGAGCACAGGTTTAGTCACTGCTTGGCCTAATTTGCAGTGACTTGAAGTGAAAAACTCTTCAGGCAAAGTGAATATCTGTGAATCTTCTTTCAGGATAGACACACTTGTATTTGTGGAAAATCTTCTGCGAAAATGTGGTTCTCATCCCAGTGCAGCATAAAAAGAAAAAAAGGAGGTGACAGGGGACCTCACATAGTTTCTATAGCATGAAATTGTTGTCTTCCATTCTCATCATCAGCAATGTGCTCCGCTACCAGAGAAAGGATGAGTTTGCAGCAGCTCCCACGTGTACGCATTCTGAAGCTTGTACTAGGTCATCTGCTGCTCTCAGCTACGGATACATTTTGCAGTGACAGCCAAATAAAGGTCATTTGTCAGAGCACAATGAGGGTGGGGGTGATTACTGGGCCTTGATTACTACTGTAATACAAATAAAGAATATTAATAAGCTAAATTACATTCTGAGTCCTTTTACTCTAGCTTTGCAAGAAAAAAAAACAACACTAGATTGTGGAGGCATTTCACTAATGGTTAATGAATATTCATTATTTTTGACGAAGAATAAAACTGTGTCAGGATGCTGCATGGTCCTCTGTATAAATGGTTTACCTTTGTATTTTCCTTTCCATCAACTGCCTCCATCAAGGTCTGAAAGAAATATTCCCTCTCAGTTCAGGCTGCATAGATGATACAGATTCTGTTTGGAAAAGCCGGGGAGAAAGCACAACATTTCTAAACCCTGTGATAAAGCCGGTGAAAAATCCCAAAGGTCCCACTCTGTATTTGGACCCTTGAAGGCAAAGGTGACATTCCCAGTGATTCGTCAGATCTATAGGTAGGTAGGAGCAAAAATGATCTTTGGGCCATAGGCACCTTCAGGAATAATCCCCAAAAAGTTATTAAATGAGCACATCTCTCCAGAACACTCTCTTATAAATATTTTAGTAGAACAGGAAGAGCTGGTGACCCTTGATACCTTTTCTTGAAACTAATAAACTGTCAAAAGACTTTTTTTTTCTCTTTGCTAGGAATTAGGTTTCCAGCTTTCAGTGACTCAATCTTTCCTGAGAACAGTCTCTTCTTACTGTGTCTGGATTGTCTCCATTGGATTTAACACCTGATGATTTGGGGGAAAAAAAGCAACCCCTCCAAAAACAATAAAATGGAGGGGCTGTACTTGTGACAGAAGTATTTGTTTAAATTCCATTTTCAGGTTTTGCATAGAAGGAACTCACTTGGATTCAGATGCTTTGCATTCGTTTTCCACGGCGTAAGTGGAAGGTAAATATAGCCCTTAGTATTTTTGTCCGTGCTTGTGTGCTCGTTAATGTGCCTTTGTCTCAAAGGCAGAAGAGACGTGAGACTCGCAGAAGATCCATTTTGCTGTTGATCACACATTTTTTAATCTTCCCTTTTTTTAGGAGTTCATAAAAGGTTAGTGCTTTTTTTCCCAGTCTACTTTAAAGTTGTCTGTAGAAAAGGTTGATTTTTTTCCTGCTTGGGATTTCCAGGGACAGGTTGAGATTTCTTTAATTAAAATACTAAAGGAAGGAGACAGAAATAAATTTCCTGAGTTTTACCTTTCATAAACACTAGTTTATTAGATACTTCACAACAACTGCTCTTTGGTGTGTATTTCAACATTTTACTTTTCTATATAACTGCCTTGTGCAGTCACGTCTATGATCCCTAAACAGCAGCAATTTCCCTCTGCACATACCCTTTTTTATAAATGAAATCACTCAACATTATAAATCCAAGCAGTGAAATAGCAAGGTCCAAAGCCCAAAGAACTTAAATTCTTGAACCGAGTAAGTGAAGTGACCAGTGGAATAGTGTATAGAGATGAGGAGGTGATTCTGCAGTATGTAGATGTTCCAGGGGAGGTTGAAAATTCTCTTCAGAAGCGTGAAGTTAAGTGATGTAGTAGAAACACATGATTTAACATCAGTGTTTCCTATTGGGAAACCCTTCTGAGCACCTACTTCTCATATGTTGGATAGTCGGACTGGATACCCAACTCTGTCCAGGGGCTGACTGTATCCAGTTCCCACTCTGACATTGCAACTGTGATTCTTGAGGATCTACAGATTTGGCCCCGACACCTGCTGTATTCAGTATCTAGGTGAATACACCTAGGTATTCATGCACATTTCCTGATTTTGCTCCAAAGGGTTACTTACACGACCAGGTAAGTACTGGCTGCAAAAAAACTTGTGACAGCTCAGATCACAAAAAGAGGTTTTAAGGATGGCACCTTTGCCATCTAATGGCATTAGATGACTTTTAATGCACTTACAGGAATTTTAATTATTTTCAGTCTTACAGGACTGCTCAAACATGAAGGGTTGTATTGTACAAAAAGCATCCAACTCCTAGTATTTTAGTGCACACTTACTCTGTAAGGCCCAGTCCCAAAGATTTACTGAGGCTGACAGTTTGTATTATGTGCTGTAACATCCCTGGGCGTGTTATATGGGCACTGAACAAAACATTAGTTCCAGGACACTCCAGTGTGTATTTTCTTAAGAGAAGTAGGTCTTATGCAGAAATAAGAGGTTTCTGCAGTTTAGAAACCTTCCTACTGGCCACCTTCTCTCTGTGACCATCTCAGTTTTAGTAGGCATTATAAGAAACTCACTAGTTTTTAATTTAAATTGTTATGATCCTGAATCAACTTCAATTCCCCTCTATTGCCTTCCTCCCCCTGCCCAAAACCACCAAACAAATGCTCTCTTCCCACGACAGCTCGATATCGAGGGCATTTGTTGAGAATATGTCTAAAGCCTCTCTATAGTCCATGGAACTTTAGCACATGTTTAACTGCCGTACTAAATAGCATTGTATGGATCTGATCCAAAGCCTATTGATGTCAAAGGAAGAAAAGCTCCCATTGACTTCGGTTAGATTTCGATCGGGCTTTTTTAACGGAAAATGATTATGCACTTATACTTTTAAACATTTATGATGAAAAGCGTCAGCAAATAAAAATTTATGAATAGACTCCTACAAAACAAAAGTGTCAGCAGCTGAAATACTAGGGCAGATGGGCTTTCAAGATCTGTCACTCCATCAGCATTGTACAGTTTAAAAGCACCACATGTACTCAGTCTTCTGAGAGGGTGTGTGGACAAGAAACCGTTCTGATTCATTATTTTTCTAGTGAGAGAGATTTGATCTTGGAGCCAGACGATGACTGGGATGTTTTGCACAATGTTTTGTGTTCATCATTTATTGCATTGATGTAATCCTTGTAAACTTTCTGAAAGAAGTTTTTATGCCTTTAATGTACCATGCATTTCTGTTTAAAACCAAGAAAATTCCTAGTTAAGATTCCACCACATTTTAAGATAAAAATAACATATATGCTAATAATGCTTATTTCTCATGTATGGTTTTAATTTTATTTTATTTAAATAAGTTTCAAAGAGTTTTAGAATAGAGATCCTCATTTGCCAGATCAGGAGAAGATAAGGTTGGCCGGCAGAAGAACTGGGAATTGAAGGTTATCTTGAGCTTTGTACCCTAGCCTCCTGAGAACGTTGCTTCCTTATTGTATTTAGCACACTAAGGCCTGGCTTTTTCTCATCTGATTTTAAATATAACTGAAATGCCCAATTTAGGAGTGCAGTCAGTTAAGGTTGTTCCTGTGGGCAGCTCACCGAACCACGAGCATCCCTCCTGAAGGGGTTATCTTTCTCCATCAACCATAAGCAATTGGATTGCACCCTTGGGGCTTTAGCTAAGTCCTGAAAAATACATAGGATGAATATGGAGCTCAGTATTTGCAATATGCACTTTAAGGTTAAGAATGCCTATAAGAAAAAAGGATGACTTCCACTATTACCCACAAAGGTTTTGGGAAGGACAGGACCTGTAGGCTGGGAAGCCACTTTCACTGATGGAAGCTGTCTTCCTAACTGTAGGGCTTAGGGAGCAACTTAGTGAGAAAATTCCTAAACATTGTAAGAAATTTTGTTTTTCAACGGCACCAGATAAAGAATTTTATTTGACTTGCATTTCCATGGAAAGAAACATTTTAATACACCTCAGTTTTGTACTAGCTGTTATCTAACAAAAAATCTAGACTTGTGGAGAGTCTATTACCTATGCTGGTTATGATATTAACTTTGACCTCTTTTTAATTTATTTGTTTTCTTTTGGATGGTTGCTCTTTAGAACAATTTTAGAACAACTCTGATAAATTGCAGGAAGTTGAAAATGGTACGGGATAGACTTATTTTAATACAGTAGAAATATTAAATAAAGTAGCTGCATCTTAATGTTACATGAATTTATTCAATGCCTACGTAATATGATAATTAAAAAGACAGTATTAGAAGTGTGTGTGCAACAGTCCCTGAAAGACTTTGTTAAAGTGGTGTGATGACATTTATAGCTACAATTACTGCAGATAAAGTTGAAAGAAATGAATAATGGTTGAAAACAATATTTAAGTCTTTTAAGCAATTTTATATAGCTAAAAAGTGGAAAACCAGGTTGATCAGAGTTCAGGTTTCTATAGAATTGTTTGCTATTCATCTGCATTTAGCACTAGAGAGTGTATGAACTACTATAATATCTTCATCTGTTCATCATTTTAATTCTAATTTTTTTCTAATTTATTTCATTCAATTTTTTTGGTATTTTTTCCTGATGTCTGTGCCATGTTATTTATTCTATCATTCTTTAAATTAATCAAAGGAGCTGTTTCTGACTAAATACACGTATATATGGATCACTTCTCTCTTTATAAGACAAGGTAAGTTTTTAGATTCACTACAATATAAAATGTTAGTTTTCACAGTATATTATAAACCACTCTTTGGAACATAACATAATCTTGAACTCCCTTTAGCAGTTTCCAACATCCACATCAATCTTGTATCATAAAAAATATGATGGAATCAATATTGTGATGATAAACTCTAAAAAATTGCTTTTGTCTCGATTCAGTAGAAATCACAAGTGGTCTGATTCAGCTTGAGAACTTTGGAACCAGCTTCTTAAAATGAACAGGCTGTTCAAAAATAAAACTAAGTTTGTGTTAGGTGGAAGTGGATTTATTTCATTCTTTGTTACTAAACCAAACTTTTTATTCTTTTGCCCTTACACAGTCTCCCCTACTGAATCAAGATAATTCTTTCTGCTAATTGGATTCATTTGGGATTGTAACTGATACGCTGTTATGCTGTTATGCTGATCTCCCAGCATAACACAAAATACCCTAGCAGTGTTCTACATGGAGATCCCCTGTATGGGCTTTGCAACATCTGACAAATATTGACATCCGCTATAGCTAAAATACAAGTGAGCGGCTTTCCTCTCTGAAACTGATAAACACCAATATATTTGGAATATGGGATAAGACTCTTCCACTACTGATCTGCTGGAAAATTGTTACTAACCGAGATTACCTATTAGCTATACAGAAAAGACAAAATTAATAGTAGTTCCAGGAATTATATATGAAAGATGTTCAAGACTGCTTAATGATAGACCAATTGTGAACAACCATGCTTGCTGTCCGTGATCTATGATCTATGGTGGATACTTGTAAAATGCTGGATCACATGCTGAGTAAAAGCTCCTAATACTTTCTGGGATGCCTTAGGCAACCAATAAGCATGATCAATATATGCTTGTGGACAGTGTCCTATCAGACATCAGGAGAGTGGTGGCAATGAAGATAGATTGTGCAGAACAGACTAAAGGCAGAAGATATCTTTTGTGCTTAGAGATTTATCTTTTGCTGTTTGAAACCCCTCAAAAGAAAAATCCTTTCTATCCATCTATCATGGAACCAATAAAAAACTTTGGCTGCAAATGTGAAAATGCAGTAGCCACAGCTCAATGTAAAGAAAGCTAGAGATGAGAAATGATATTGCTGAGCAGAACTCCCTGTGCTAGTGTCTCCAGATTGCTCTCTCTGAAGACATTGGAAGTGGCTCTGATCCCCAGCTCTGTGCTGAGCTTTTATGACAAAGACGATATATGGAAATGAGGCTATTCTAATGATGCAGTCACTTGCATCTGCAGAGGAACCTGGGCCTTTTGAACACTGTGTTGTCCATGCACTCTTAAAAGTGTCAGTCAGTGGTATAGATCTAGCCAGACTACACACTGGATGACAGCACAAGCCTGATTTTTGGAAAAAATAAATCCACAGAGCAAACATATAGGATAGAATTAATCTCTTTTACTTCTAGCTTTCAAAAAGTGATTTGTCTAGTGTAAACCAGTCCTCTAATTGCCTTCTAAAGTTAATGGAGAGAGAAAACATATTGACATTTCCTATGTGACTCAGGATACATTATGCATTATGAGGTTGTTGAAAATGCTAGTTCAGGTGTTTTCTGTTCAAATGACATTAGGTTATCTCCATTCAAACAGAGACGATATGTAGCAAACCCTTGTGTTTATTCTCTGAATGATTTACAATACTTGATTCGTGCTGCTTCTGTTTTGCTTCTAAGTTACTTAAGGTGAATTAATTTCCCCTAATTTAGATGTCTCATACCTACAGCTGAACTAGGTGTCCAGACTTCATTTACTATTCACACACAAAACCACACTTTTGGAGCATGTTTATATGACTTATTGCAGAACATGTATTAGGATGAAAATAAACTGCTCCCTAAAAACAGGAGTTCCTCCTCACTTGTTAGAAACAAGCATAAATGTATAGCTCAGATAGATGTAAGTGGCTAAAGTCAGATGAGATTAATCCTTCCCTTTAAGTTTGCCCTTTGCAATGGTCTGGCCATTGTACTTCATGAACTGCTGACTTGGCTCATAACTTGTGTGACCAGCAGTAGAAAAGAAGGGAAAATGGAAACATCACTGAAGTCACTAAAGGATAACAGAAGGAAATTATATTACTTGCTTTTTAATAATGAATGGCATCACTTGTTGACTCTTACCAGCTCTTCTTTAGGAGTCAGTACAGCATAATTTTTTCTTCTCTTCTTTCATATCACAGTTAACCTATGTGCAAACAAGGAATAATCTAAAACTCTACAGAGACCTTGTGGTTATTTCACTGCTTGCATAGTCATGACAGCTTGTGCTCTGGGACTTGGGTATTAGCAAGGTTAAGACAGTCTTTTTTTCCAAGGGTAAATGTGGATGCCAGCAGCATGGAATCTCAGAAGATTCAAAAGAAGTCTGTAAAGATGACAAAATGAGGGCATTTTGGACTAATATATTCCAGACAATTAGCATTGTTTAGGGACCTGAGGAAACGATTGCTTTATTGTGCTGATTTTAGATGGACTGGTGGATCTCCAAATCTGGAATGGATATAGAAGGCTTGCAAACTTGTTTAAAATGTGAACAGCAGATATTTAAACTAGACGTTTGAGTTAGGCTTCCTGTGAAATGTAAATGCACCTGTAGAAAATCCCTCTAGAGGTAGAAAAAAATAATTTCTTGTCCCCAAAAACTTGCTTAAATTAGATGAGATTAATAGCTTTTTCAAGTGCCTATTGACTATAGAAGGCTCCTAGATTATTAAACATGACACCTAACATTTAGAAGGATATGGTTGACTGAATTAAATAATACCCATGGTTGTGATGAAGATATATGTGAAGGTTTTATCAGTAATCCATAGAGAGCACAATTGCTAAGTAGACACAACGCAAAGCAAATTTATGTTCTGACATTAGGCTATAGGCTTTTAAAATCCTACACACAGCCTTAAGTTTACGTGCTAGGAGCCACCATGAAACCAAGTATGCTAAGCTGGTGGGAAATATTCATAATGAAGCCAAACACCTAAAGAAATCTTTACGACAGATAAGAATTTGAAATTGTAATTGCTTACTCATGTGCATAATGTGATTGTGACATGTCACATTGCGACAATGTGATCCATGACACCTGACAGGGTTTTATCAGGCAAGGAAATATGTGGTCCCTGCTTCCAGAAGGCCTTGTAGGTTGGGTGGATCCCATATGAATCTCCTAATTGTGTCTAGCTGCCTCAGAGAGAGCTACACACCATCGTGGTTCTCACCACGAATTTTTGTGGGATCAGGGCTGCAGCACTGGAGAGGAAAGACTAATGAGACAACGACAAGGTGAAAAAGAATGTTGCCTGTGGAAATGTACAGCTCCTCCAATAGGGCATGCACACATGCCTGTGCTCAGTAATCTTCTAAAAAGCACAAACTCAGCCATGTTTTGTGGATGTTGCTGAGGTGACTTCAATTTGCTTTTGGGTGTGAAAGAATGGATTAATTCCATGAGGTTTATATGCTGCAAGAGGTAATGAAATATTTCTTGCAAACATGGATGGTCAGTAAAGAAAGAGCTTGTAAAAAAATCCAAAAAGCATGAAAAATAAAGACTCATGACAAAAGGAGAAAAAAATAAAGCTTATCTGTAAGTGAAATACATGCAGGCACTACTGCAAAGGAATTTAAATGTGTATATAATAAGTAGCTACACATGCACAAAAGTAGCTGTCACACACTATATAGTATGCATAAAAGCTCCAACAAGTTGCACAGTATGAGGAATACTTGCTTCTGGATCAGCGCACAGTCATTTAGTAGTCCTATCAAGCTGACAGTGAGTGTACCGGGCCTGATACACATGACTGCCCAAGAAGAGTGTCTCTGGATGTCAGCCTTGTGTACGTCAATGAAACAAGAGTAGAGCAGAATCAAAACAAGTTAACAAACCAGCAGCGAGCTTGTTTCTGCTGCAATAACAGAACCACAGGCTAACTGAGGCTTTCTTTTTAAAACTTGTAAGGCTATGCCAGTGACCTCAGAATCACTGACCCACAGATGCTGGATACAGTGAGCATGAAAGGGTTTTTTTTCCTCTTTATTCTTTTTTTTCTTTTTGAATTTCTAGGTATCTAGCACTCCATTCTGAAGCGACTGAAACACTGGTTATTGTTCTCCCTCAATCCTCCCCATAAATCCCTCTTTGTTTGCTTATGTTGGTTAAACACCATTCAAGATCTGCTCTAACAAGCATTGTGGGGTAGTCACTTCTGATCATTTTAATGGTCTTTTTGACGGCTTTGATTTATTTTATGGTTTTAATGTTCTGTATCTATCAAAAGATCAATTGTCTGCAATACTTTTGTTGTTTAATACGTATCAGATACTATCACTGTAACCAGAAATCTTCACTGGACCATGTTCATGACAGGCTGGAGAGTTGGTGTTTAGTTTAGATTGATTAGCAGATAAATTATTTCGGGAAAGGAATATGAACAGGTCACTTTAAGGAAAATGGTCTATGAGTTTCTTTGTTGGTGGCTACCACTATGCACATCCTACCACCACAGCGAGGTGGTAACCTAAGCTTGTCATCTGGTAGGCTATTTGCCTGGAAGGAACTTCCCTTGAGAAACTGATAGTTGGTAGTTTAATTTTTCCCATATAATTTTCTAAACAAATAATTTCATTTTCAGCGTTGACAGCTGTAATTATGCCTGCAGTAGAGGTACCTGAACCAGCTCTAAACAAATGTTTTAATATCGAGTTCAGCATGGACTAACTGCTCAGAGCTCTGGACTTTGTGGGCATTGCAGCCAGCCCATAATGAGTTCTGCAACAGCAGAACTGCTGCGAGCATCAGGTTAGCCACTTCAAAGCTACGTCAAGGATTGAATTGCAGGTGCCACAGTGACCTCTAATTCAACCGATATGTATTTCTAAGGTTGTTCTCTCCTAAGAATGTGCTTTCCCTCTACTCACTGCCAAAATGCTCACAGGCCTCCCAGAAACTCATTGCAACAGTCAGAATTTTTCAAATCAAGCCCTGCTTTTGAATATTAATTACTTAAATGCTTGTAAGCTCAGAGCAGAAAGTCCTCAAAACCTGAAGTTCTAACAATACAGACATTGGTGTATCCTCCTCTGTATCCAGCTTCAATGTATTTTAGAGAGGGCAAACTAATTAAGACAGAATGTGCTGTGCACGTATAGTTTTAATGTTGAAAGCACACAGGAAATGCACAGGGCACCTTGCTCATATGGGAGACACTTTGTTTTAAAGGTCTACTAAAGAGTTTAAGATAAAAAGGAGTCTTATAAGTTCAGACTGATAGACACAATCACAAATACATCTCCACATCTGCTCCATTTTCACAACTGAATTAAAGAACATTTTCCCCCCAATGAGTTTAATTAACTTTAAGAACAAGCTAAATTAGTTTAAAAGGCAATTAAAATGCAAGTGTATAAGTTGTAATTAAAACTGCATGTTGTTTATAGATATTTTTTCTAAATATTTAAAGAAGATATTTTCCAAATGAAAAAACAGAAGTTCTACAGTCAGTGAATAATTCAGTTCAGAAAAATATGAAAAGCTTTTCTTACACATGTAGAATTATTTTAAAAAATCTAATTCGTTAGAAATGAATATTGCAGAATATTATATCAGTGTCCCACTGGAAAATAATGATAGTTTGCTTCACACACATTCTTTCTCTTATTCCTTTTGAGCAACACAGATGATGTGAATGGAGCACAGATTGGCCCTGTCCTCTGAAATAGGCATCGCCATTCCCTTCCTAGCTCTACGCCTCACATATTGAAGACACACACCCTGTGACCACAGGAAAAATCACTTCACCTCCTTGTGTCCATATTCTCTTCTGCCCAGACACTTTTTGGTGACTTGGCAATTGCCTCTCACTACTGTTTGAGCATTCCTAGGAAAATCAAGGTCTTGTCTCCGTTGGTGGCATCAGGTAAAACAGCCAGAAATTACTACAAGTGGCAAAAATACTGTGAGGGTGAATATATATCTGACAGAACATGAATAATTGCATGAATATCCATGGTAAAAATATGACACTCCAGAGATTTATAAACATTTTCCTCAGATATCACATAACTTGGGGGGTTGTCTTTGAGTGAGTAATGGTGATCACATACTGTTGCAAACTAAACCACTATGTTATTTGTTCCCTTACAGCTAAATTTTGATCCTATCCAAGTCAAAAGGAAAATTCCTATTGAATGTGTTGCAGATAGGATTCAAACGTCACAAAAACGGGCTCACAAATGGTGTTCTTCAGCTATAGCCCAAAGAAATGAACTACATGTCTAATAAAGACTATAAAAATGGTAGATTTTAAAATCTGGTTTTGAATTCCAAGAATTTGTGTGAATAACTGAAGTCTGGTTTTGGTCTTGAATTTGTTTTCATGTTTTGAAATAAAAAATGTGGTTAAGCAGTCTCACCTAAACCTAGAGAAACTACTGAAATAGATTTCTGACTACAATAAGGCATATTCAGCCAAGCCCATTTTGATGCCAGAATGTGATTTTTATTGAAAATCAGAAATTCAAGTTGTGAAAGTACACTTAAAATATCTATCACAGTTCCCAATTTTTACACTTTGAGTGACTAAAGTTCTTGAAAGTGTAGGAGTTCTAAAAGATTTGAGACAGTTTAAAAATCTGTCATTTGTTAGCTTTCAAAAAGAAAGATACATGAATATAAAGAATAAGATAACAGCACAAAAGGGCTTTGTAACTGCCAATGAAACAAAACTGCATATTTCATGAGAGATATAAATGTTACAGTTTTCAATAAAAATGGATAGAAAATGAATGACTTGTTCTTTTTCTCTTCAAATTGGTGGATTTGAAGGGGTTAGCCTTGTTTCTGACTCAGGAGAAGCTTTCTTGTTTGTCTTATATGATCAAAAAAGAGAAAAGCATTCAGGTGGAAAGATGTCTACTGTGTATAATACGAATAGTTGGATTTTTCAGCACTACCCTTACTCATAGCAGGGATACTTCATAAGCAGCTTATGAATTTCTATTTTAATCCAACAACCAGTTTCCATTTGCAACTATTTGTGAAATAGCACAAGAATTCCACTGGCAAACCTGTTCAAAGAAATACTAAATATGCCAAACTAATTGTGACTGGGCTCTGATTTGAGTCACACCTGCGCTTTGTGGAACTCTTCACCGGGAAGAATGTTGAATCTGGTCCATCTTTAAATAGAACCAATCACTCAGGGCACACACACAGACCACCAGGAAGGAAAAGTCCTAATTGCATTAGCTTGTTGACAAGTAACAGGACACGTAAAGAGAATCAAGCATGTCTCAGCTGCCATGCCCTAGGGAAAACCCAATGTAGATTCAAGAAATAATGAAGCAATGCCAACAATATTATTTATGCCACGACAAAAGAGGAAAGAGGTCTTGTGCTTTAGGGAAACATACTATTTACTAAAGGGACAGGATGATATTCCTGCTTAATATCCAAATTTTTTGTTTACTGCATGTTTGAACAGAAGTATTATTAATAAGGTAATTGGCATTTTGTGAAGCGTCAGATATTGGGTATTGTCCAGAATAGTTAAACTAACAGACTGCATCACTTGTAACATTTTTCCTGTAAACAATGCATCTTACAGTATTAATTACTGCAATTAAATTAACAATAACATATTGCTTTTGTTTATCATTATTTCTCCAATTTGGGGAAAACCTTTGGAATATCTTCTAAGTTTCATATCAGGAAGTTTGCTACCATTGAATTGTTGTTTTCCTGTGTGGTTTACTGAAATAGCTATTTTTTGCATAAACATCAATTTGCGAAATCTAGGGAATAAAATAAAAAAGGAAAAATAGGGTGAATTTTTTTTCAGAAAAATAGGTTAATTTTGTATCTGTGATTAAATACAAAAACTGGCTTCTTTTTTACAGCTTCAGTTTTATTTTCTTTCTTTTGCCTGTTAATTTTTCGGATCATGAGATATCTGTTTTAACAATCCATTTATTGAGGATGTGAGTGGAAAGTAAGGATGAAGTAATAGTTCCATATTTCCAAGAGGGTAAAAATGCCAAATGTTCCAAAGTTGTCCCCTCTAGTTGTTGGAATATCTCTGCGTAGGGATTGGATTTATTTTTTATTAGAGACCTTTTTCACAGTGATCTTGTAATTGTGAAAATCAAAATGTCCCCTCGACCTTCATCTGACAAAGTGAAAGTTTTGAAAAAGACCTCAGAAAAGTGACATGAGAACACCTCTATAATAGTAAGCATGTAGCCATTCATAATTGAGAGAAAACCTTCATTTATTCAGAGCCTTATTTAGAATCTCATTATCTTCTTCTAGCCTTTGATAATAGGGTCATGGGTTTCTAAAATACACTTTGAGTTTTAAAGTAAAATGCAAATTAACAATGTGCTTTCTCTCACCATTTATGTGAACTTTATTCCTGCAAGCACACCGTAGCTTCCTAATGACTACTGCTCGATGTCCATGAAAGTTTTCATCCTGTATGAGTATAGAGAGTTGAACTGAAAGGCCTAAATGAAAGTCATTTAGTGGAAACAACCCCATTGATTCCTGCGAACTTCAGGAGTGTGATCTTAAACCACCACATTTATGTACGGAATTTGCTGTGTACATACTGGAAAGAGAGTCCTGGCAGTAGAAGACAAATTGGCTCACTATTGTGATGTTTTTTGTTGAATTAAAACCTTAGAGTGCCAATTATGTGTAAGAAGTGCTTCTTCCCTTGCAAAGCTTTAATTTGTCAAGTTAAATGGTTTTTCAAAAATGAAAATAAATTTGCTTTTCACTGAGAAGCTTTGAACTTGGTGAGACCTAAAGAAGAGCTTATGCGCCCAGAAACCTGTCTATTTTTTTCCAGCTATGTCGGTTGGGGTGATAAGAAATATTATCTTTCAAGACTTATTTGAAGAGCAACCAGAATGTCATATAGTGGGAAACTAGGAATCTCCATCTATTTAGTTCTTTGAAGAGTAGATTACTTGCACGCTTCATGCACAGAGAGAAGATATTTTTTACAGTAAACAGCTCACTAATCTAGCATGTCAGGATCCAATAGCTGGAAGCTGAAACTAGACAGATTCAGATTAGAAATATGACATCCCTTTTTAACAGTTAGGAGAAATTGCATCAGCTTCCAAAGTGAGATAGGTATTTAAGATAGGAGGGATGAATCACACCCTGGAGATGTCTCTCTCTCCTTTGGCTGTTGAGAAACCCCAGATAACTAGGGTAGATGTCTAACTTTTAAATGGATAAAGCTAGGTGAGATAAATCTGAATGCATTAAATTGA
Source organism: Pygoscelis adeliae (assembly GCF_000699105.1). Classification (NCBI taxonomy): domain Eukaryota; kingdom Metazoa; phylum Chordata; class Aves; order Sphenisciformes; family Spheniscidae; genus Pygoscelis; species Pygoscelis adeliae. Next base: position 1,116,186 of record NW_008824544.1, on the reverse strand, counting down.
GATAATATTCTGTGTATTTCCTTATTGTGTAACAGTCACAGCAAACAGTGGTTTAGCTGTAGTACTTTGGAAAATTGCTCTGGAATATTTAAGTGCTTTTAATAACTGAGACATGTTTAGGAAGAATTAAATGTCCCGAAGTATTTAACTGCATCTGTGTAATGAAATGCATTCAGTTAGAAATGGGGATTACAGTCCTTATGATTTTTAAACCACTCTTCAGCTTACCTCTAGGACAGGGCAGATCAGATTTGCTAAATCAAAACATCTGAATAGTATTTGCATGACTGATTTCTAAGAGCATAAAATTGACAGAGAAGGGAGCATTAGTTATGAATTTAGTACAGATTTGCTAATGATAATGATGGTCACACAACTTTCAGAATATGTGCCATGGAGAGATTGTTCATGCCTAAGAAATATATCTTAGCATACTGATTTTTTTTTCTTTCAGTGTATCTTTTTCAGGGCATGAAGATGGAGAAATGTCACGGAGGTTAAGCAAATATATGAATATGAACGATTGGGTAAGCTTGAGGACAAGTTCTCACAGGGTTTGGATGACTTCTGGCAAGTAATTTTGAGTGAGACCTAAGAAGTTCCCTGTTTGTTTCCTAAGATGGGGGGAAGTGCATACACCTGCATATGCTCTGTGATTGTTCTCTACATAGCTGTACATATATATGTACAAAAGTATTTTAACCTCAGTCTTATACTAATGTCTTTCACATGAGACAGTCATTGGTTATAACACAAAAATGATTTCATTATCAAGGGTTACAATTCAGTTCCCTCTCTCCCAGAAGAGATTTCTTAACAACCATATTAAGAAATCAGGCTCCTCACTATGTGCTGGCTTCATGACTGTTGCTTCTTCGGTCAGCCTTATCCCAAGTTTATAGCCTAGTGGTTGGAAAAGTGCCTTAGGAAATGGAAAATGTGTGTATGTGATTTTCTAAGTTTAAGAGAATTGAAACCCCCAATTTTGGCAGGTAACAACCTTGGACTGCACATGTTTAAAGCCACTGAGAAAAATCTCTCCCTTTCTATCGTGCCAGGTGCCTAAACTCTAGAAAGGAATGGGAAGTCAGGTAGATGTGCTATTAAATGATTGCAAGCAGCCTTGTCTCTAGGCTTGGCTGGCTCCTTATAGACAGTCAATTTTCTGTATTTATTGTATCAGGACAAGATGGGTGATGGTGCAAACTAAAATTTTATTCACACATAAATATGACTAAATATGAAACATACCTATATGGTTTGGGTTTTTTTTTTTCTTTTACTACATAGCTTTTGATATTCTTTACCTTGGCATCTGAAATCACCTTTTGTGTCTGGTTCCTCGATACTACAAGCTGCAAACCCTAGACAGACTCTGAGCCTTCCCTTGTCTCAATTCTGCACTCATGGAATAAAAATGTTAATCTGGTCATTTTGAGCTAGGTACTCTTCTAATAGTAGTTGTCTCACAGATTGTTTAGGTAATATATCTCTTAAGATGATTCTGGTTGCAGTTGTCTACAATAAAATTATAGAAAAGATTGTGTTTTTAAATTATTAGCAATTTGGATTCTCTAAACAAAGACACTTGCAGGTATCCTGCTTTTCAGAGAACAGGACCTCAGAACAATCTAAAAAATGGAAAGACCTAAAGCCAACAGTCTATTGTTAATATTTAGGCCTGTAATACTAAGAAAAAAAAAATCTTTATGAGCAATAATGTACGCTAAAATAAGTCTTCAAAGCCTGCTAAGATACTCATAGTACTTTATCTTTCAGCCACTTAATTCACGTAGCCAAATCCACAGCACTTGGGTGATGCATAATTTGGAATAGTTTATTTCTGTATGATTTTGCAAACAGCCTTTCCATTTACATTGAAGGTCTGATTATTAAAGCTTTGTTATATGTGGAAGGCTCCTCCTAGTAGACTCCTGCCATCTCTGTGGTGAGGACCTGAGATGGATAGGGAGATGCTTCCATACAGTGAAGTGACAGTCACTTGCAGAATTGGTAAGTCCTTTCCTCTTGCAGCAATTCTCAGGATAGGAATGGCCACAGCTTCCTTATGCTGTAAAAGCTCTTTGAAGCATCTTATATGTCTGGAAAGTACTCATATATAAGAATACAGTCCCCCCAAGGTGTGTCACATGGAAAAATTGCATTTTGTTTTCTAACAAAGAAAATATTTTATGAAAATGTACTAAAAGAAGCTTTCAATGGGCTGAACAAGGCACAAATCACAGGGAACATCAGGATATAATTAGACACTTATAGAGAAGTCTACCATGAAAAAAGAGAGGTTTTGTTGGTTTTTTTTCCCCCTGAAAAATGAAAATGACAAGCTCAAATTATGAAGTATACTGTGCACAATCAAGTGTGAGGAAATATCAGCTCACAAATCATTAACAGCCGCAGTTTCATGAACAGAGCATTATCAGCTCTGTGAGTCTGAACAAAACAATTGTCAGCTGCCACCCTTTCTCAACCAGACAATTAAAAATTTCATGTTGTGCAAAGTGAAAAAGTGAGATCAAACTTAGCAATCCTCTTGCCTAGCAGATGCAAAAAGATCCTTCAGCCTGCCAAAGTGCAGTCTCTTCCAGGGAACACACAAGAAGATAGGCATTAATATTCAGGGGAGGGTCCGGGTAGAGATCTGAGCATGGCCATGAGGACAGCTGGGTGCTCTCTGTGCGCTTGAGCAAGGTTATTCTGGGCAAATCCTGCCCTGCTGGTGAGGTGAGGGTGAAAGGAGTGGAGCAGAGGCAACATCTGCTTTGGACTCATGCCAGCTTGGAGAACATGGAAGAAGAGAGGTTGCGAGGCAGATGGGACCCGTTTTACTGCTGTTAAAAAAAGAATAAGCGTGCTTTTTGGGAAAATGTGCATTGGGGTCTTCGTTACCTGTGCAGCTCAGCAGAAAAGATGAGTGTGCCCTCTAGCTGGCAAGCCACACTCTTCCGTGGATGTGTATGAGTAAATGCATTTACAGTTGCACTCCTATTGTATTTTCTTGTATAGATTGTCTTTCAGCTTTCCTGCTAGGGGAAAAAGGCTCTCTGTGCTGCTTAATCCCCTAAAATATCAAAGCACAGCGCCAAACAGGATCTAGCCCTTTACCTTCCTACGTTCAAGTTTATCCATCTGTGAAATTAGTATAATAGCATTGTTCTGCCTCACAGAGATATTGTGCGTCTGCTTGTTTCTAAAGTGATGCTCCAGGCATGTTTTGAAATGCTTTCTGTTTCCAAAGTGCTTTGTAGGCCTTGGACAAAAAAAAAACGTGTTAACTTTGAGTGGCAAAGACAGTAGATTCCTGCACTGAGCTATGATAAAGAAGGATGATGTAGGATGAGGGCTGAGTGGTGGGCTTGGGGAAGCTTTGTTTGGCTGCTTGCAGGTGACCACAGTCCCAGTGCTGCTCCCATCTCACATGTTGTGCAGCAACACAGGCTTTCGCGGGGGAAGTCAGAGGGCTCTGCAGACTTTCCCTCCTCTTGTGCAAAATCTTTGAAGACCATTATGGAACAGGATTAAGCTGAACGCTGAATGGAGAAAAGACAAGCTTTTTGGCAGCCATCACTGCAGGGGAGCGTGGTAAAAAACAACCAGTCTTTGAGAAACCCCGATATCAACACAAAGAACATTTTTCCAACTTAAAAAATAGGTTGGAACCCACCTGTCACATAGTGAGTTGACTCTCGGTATGAGTCAGTCTCATTTCCTGATAAGTGTTTTATATTACTAACATTCAATTACCCTGGAAGTTATTTAGGGCAGAATGAATGTTTATGCCTACGAAAGTTTACTGCAGCAAGACATTTGTTCTGAAGCTACTGGAAGATGAATAACGATGCTAATAACAATAACATATTTAAATCAGAAAATGCATTTGTTCATTTGTACTTTTAGATCGCTGATCGTTGCTTCTCAAGAGTTTCTCGCTCCATATTTTTACCTAATGGAACCATATTCCTCAGACAAGCTGCTCTGAAGGCTGTTTACTTAATAAGCCTGTTGCCTGAGTCAGGACTGAGAGAGAAAAAGGGAGAGAAAACACCAGCCAGCTGAAAAGCCAAGAGAAAGCAGCAGAGAAAGATGGGTTTGTAACCCATCTCTCCCTTTGGGCTACTCATGTAAAATTGTTTATTTCAGTTCTGCAAAACTGGGTCTCCTTTTTTTGGAATGACATTTCTGCTGATTTCAAGGTATTTATAGCATACAGGCACTCTATTTGATTTGCTCTGTATTACTTATTGACACAGTAATGCTGATGTCCTTGGTATTCACTGTAAGAACCACCTGTGGGTTTCTTTGTGTAAATCAGGGGAGCTCAGTATCGATAACCTCAGCCTTTGACAAGTGATGAGTCTGTCCCCTTCTTGGAAGACAAGGTGCAGTGTAAAAAAACCCAGAAGATTTTCTAAGTATAATGGAATCACAGAACTAATTCTATTTGTTTTCCATCTAGCTTTAAGTGTCATTTTACATTTTCAGATGTTTTTCTGGATGACAAAGAGCAGAAGCTAATCTTTTACTAAATAAAAATTGATCCTTGCATAACAGGACTCCTGGAGCTAGGTGTGTTGGAATAATAAAGCAAATTTTGAGCCTCATGAGCATCAATAACATCATATCATTAAATTCATGTCAGCTGAGAGTTTGAAGTAATATTTCAAAGGAACCTAAAGTTTCTGAGACTAAGTTCTGTTAATGAAAAGAATTAGACTTTTATGTATCATTTGTGTTTAGGGAAAATTAGGGACACAAGCATTTTCCTAGGAGGTATGAGCTGTGGGGCTTTTGAAGATTTCAGCTAACAGGAATATGCTGCTGTAGCCATGTAACCACCTCTGAAAATCTGACCCCGTGTCATTTTTAAAACGGAATTCTAATGATTTTGACAATTTATCCTCGGCACCATGGATTCTTAGCTTGATCATAATTTTATATTTAATTTTAATCAGTTCTAAAGACTGCAAGCGAACCCTCAGCTTGGGTAGTCAATTCAGCCAATTAGTATCCACTGAGTACCCGACTTTAAATTGGTTAAAACAATTTTTTGAGTGATCTGTGTCCAGGTTCTAAACCTGTTTTCCTCTTCATACCTTTGGGGGCTTTTTGGTACCAAGCTAAACAAAGAAACACTAGAATCTCCAAATTGCCTTTTCAGTTTGAGTTTCAGGCCCTTTTTTTGGTTGGCTTGTTAAGATAAGGATTAAGATTTAAATACAATTCACAGCAAATACTCCATAGAGCACATATCTACTCTAACATTGTATACAGATACTAAAAGAAAAAAGTAGTATGAGTACTACTATGAGTAGTCAGAGCAATTTTAGCTATTCAAATGTCTAATAATTGTCCTTTTGATGCAAGATCATGTGAATTTCCAGTTCTTCCCTGAAGGCTTTATTGACATCACATCTGTCTTGAGTGAATTTTTCTATATTCTATTTTACCCTCAAAAATCTCGGGACAACCACCTTAGACTGTAAAGTAATCATTTAAAATATTGCTTTTATTTTAACTGGATTAGTGGTAAAGCCATATTTGCCGAACTGAAGTGTATTAAATAGATCTCTGAGAACAACTGGTTTTTGCCTGTAGGATCTGCATAGTTAAATTTCATTTGCTCTCTGGGAAACCTGTCAAAGTCTCTTATTATATCTTTAACATCCTTTCACTCAAATTAAAATATATTCCATTATATGTTCAGTGCAGTAGACATACTCTGAGACTTGCACAAGTTTTAACTGAACCTTTTTAACAGTATATCTGATGCCAAAAGAAATTTGTTTTAAGTAACAGATTATTTTTCAGTAGTAAAAATAACTGCTGGAAATCTAAATTCTTGATTGTCCAACAGGGCCAATTTAAGAGTTTTCTTCTCACAGGGCATGAGTCCTGGATCTTGGAAAATTCTCTCAAGGTTATATCCCAAATTCCTAAACTTCTGTAGTGTAGCAAGTGATGAAAAATAAAACTCTGATGTTTAAATGATTTGTTTTAGTTCAGGTCCTAAATATATTGCTACAGCATTTAAAAATGAGCACCTGGAGAATGCACCAGGCTTTCTTCTATAGCTCACTTCTTCCAGCTTTTATAATCTGATGCATGTCTTTCACCGCTGTTCAGAAGAATAGAAAAATTAGAGATCATCAAAAAAGAGATTAAAAAAAAAGCTGAAAAAAGCTTTTCTTCTTTATCTCATCTGTTTTGTGAAATTATTTAATTAAAACATTTACCAGCAATACTACCAAAATCAATATGAAATTATAAATAGTTCATACACTCCACATAGGCTTTCTGAAAATGCACTTTTCCTTAATATTTTGGAAATATACGTTAGGCTTGTGATAAATATTAATTTCATATGAAATACTTAATGTAAGACAGAGAAAGTTTTCAGATAATTGGCATATTTCCTATGAAAAAGAAAAAAACGTGTCAGAAGTATATTTGTTTCAGAGAATGTACTTGTCATTTGGTGCCCGGTGACAGGACCAGAGGCAATGGGCATAAACCGAAACACAAGAGGTTCCCTCTGGACATAAGAAAATGCTTTTTTACTGTGAGGGTGACTGAGCACTGGAACAGGTTGCCCAGAGAGGCCATGGAGTCTCCCACCTTGGAGATATTCAAAAGCCATCTGGACATGGTCCTGGGCAACTGGCTGTGGGTCGCTTTGCTTGAGGAGGGGGGTGGGACCAGTTGTCCTCCAGAGGTCCCTTCCAACCTCAACCATTCTGTGATTCCGATTCAGTGATTCTTTTAATATATATCACATAAAATAACATTCATATTTTATACCTCCATTCAAATAGTGCAAAGCAAAGCAAAAATATCAGAAGGGTCCATTGCTCTTGGACCTAATAAAAGGCTCTTTTTGCCTTTTGGAAGCTTTCTCTGTATCCTCAATGGTAATGAGGATAAATAAAAATTTCTTTAAATGAAAGCTCCATTTTGGCTAATGCTGAATAAACAAAGAGTGCCCAACTTTCCCAAGAGTGTGCCCTGCTGAGGAGCACACAGACAATTCACAGCAGAGCCAACATAAGCATAGAAAGACCTGCTTCAGAATTCACCGTATGCCTAATGCAGACTTTATTATAGTCATTTTGTAATCATTGCTACTGTCTACCTAGCTTCAACTTCACTATGTCCTTCAGTGAACTCCTCAGCGTTTTGCACTGTGGCATTTTATTTATGACTTCTACTGTAACCTTTGTACCTTCTTCCCTCCCTGCTAGCAACCTCCATGTGTTAATCCTTACTGTGAAACAAGGCAGTCCTACCACCAAGAACTGAGGCACAGGGACGCTGTAGGCTGGAGCCACAACGATTTCTCCTGAGTTGCCAAAACGCTGAGCATGTAGGCAGCTCCATAGCATTGCCTCTACATGGTGCATCGAGAGAGGTGTGCGTCTGAGAACTGCACTCACCAGTATGTTAGATGACAACCTACCTAAAGCAGACAGGAGGAAAAGCTGAACAGAGAGTTGTAATGTAAACCTTCAGCCTTGAGGATTTCTAGACCTTTGGCAACTAACTGGTCTGCAGGAAGGAATCCATCGGGATTTCACATTTCATGAGTGGGATTCATCTCACCTAACTTTAGACATGGAAGTGTGAGTTATCGAAGTCTGTTAGTCACTCGGGAATAACAGACTGAGTTTTTCTTTAAATAAAGAAATAAAAGGCAATTCCAGAAGGCAATTTAAGCAAGTGTTCGGGATAGCTAGAATAAATCACACACTGGAAGAGCCTATTTCTCTCCATTCATAAAAGGAGGCAGCTGAATGACTGCTTCAAGAGTCTCCATGTGAGCTAGTCACTCTTGACTCCCTTCATAGACAATGGAGAAAAATAGGCACTTCTCAAGTGCAATTCATTTAACCAAATGGACATAGATGATTCACATCCTACATGTGCTTTTCCTCAATGACTATTCAGGAGCTTGGGGAGACTAGCTCAAAGACCTCTCTGCTGTAATGTTTCATTCATTTAACAAATCCCACCAGGATTCTTTCCATGAATTGGGCCCATAGTTATTTTACTTTATTTTTTCTTTTCTTCTTTTTCCAATCACACAGAAAGCTTGTGGTTCAGCTAAATATGATATCCAGGTTTCCTGAATCCTAAAGATGTGTCTCACATCCTGTGTTATCTTCACTTTGCCTTACTCTTCCTCAAGTCCTGCTGCTGCCATCTCACACAATTCACTCCTTTCTACCCTGTGACCTTATGAACTGTGTACTTTTAGCATCCATACCCATTTCCTCCCCAATCCTGTCATCCCGCACATCCTGTCCCATCTCCAGTCCTCTCTCATCTCCATTGTTGAACCACGCTATATCTCGCTGTTTTACATTCACTCAGATCGATCTTCTGGTCTATTCCACTTTCAGCCTGCTGCTGATTTTAGCAAATTTTCATCCACGTTTTCATCCTATTTCCTCCTCCCCTCTTGCACCAGTTGCCGTTAAGTCTCTACCTGTATCTTAGACCTCATAGTCTGGAAAGAGAATGTAGGTACAGGAGTCTGAAATTAACCTTATTTCCATATGGCATACACCGTCCAAAACAGAAGCTTGTCTCTATCTTTGACTATACAATATCCACATTTTGCCTTCAGTTAGGACAGGACAGTAGAACTACCAAAATAAGTCTCAAAATTTATGATACAAGTAAACCCAAATAAATGACTAAACCCTATATGTGCTGAAAATTGATGCACCTCCTTCAGAAACAAAAGATCATAGTTCGTTTTACCTCAGATAGAAATACAAGTGTCTTGAAATAATTGAACTACAGCCATGAAATATCTTTCCTCTATTACACACAGAAGAATAATTTGCAGTTTTATATTTTCACTCATAGGTGGCGATAGAAAATTGATACATTATTTACCATGCTTTTGCTTAAAGATGCTCCAGAGAGAATAGAGAAAGTAAAATGAACTTTTCCAGGCATTTAAAGTGATGGATATTTCTTGTTTTGTGCACAAAGGCATTTGTAGAAGGCAATTTTAAATTGTGTCTGCCCATCAAACATACCTGTGTGATATGTTGAGGTATGAAATACCTCCAGGCATATGTAGAAAGACCTCAGCCTTTGATCTCCTTCGCTTTCTTCCTTTCCTTTCCTTTCCTTTCCTTTCCTTTCCTTTCCTTTCCTTTCCTTTCCTTTCCTTTCCTTTCCTTTCCTTTCCTTTCCTTTCCTTTCCTTTCCTTTCCTTTCCTTTCCTTTCCTTTCCTTTCCTTTCCTTTCCTTTCCTTTCCTTTCCTTTCCTTTCCTTTCCTTTCCTTTCCTTTCCTTTCCTTTCCTTTCCTTTCCTTTCCTTTCCTTTCCTTTCCTTTCCTTTCCTTTCCTTTCCTTTCCTTTCCTTTCCTTTCCTTTCCCTTCCTTCCTTCCTTTCCTTCTTGCTTTCTTTTGCTTTCTCTCTCTCTTCCTATTTTTGTTTTTGTTTTCCTTCTTTTTCTTTCTTTTCTTTTTTCACTTTCTTTTTTTTTCTTTTGCTCTTTATTTCTGTTTTTATTATTATTTTTCTCTATTTTTCTCTCCTTCCTGCATACTTGCCTGCCTGCTTGCCTACTTTCTTCCCTCCTTCCCTCCCTCCCTCTCCCCCTCCATCCATTCCTCCTTCTTTTCCTTCTTTCCAGCCTAGCTCCCTCCCTTCTTTCCCTGTAAAAAAAATCGGCAGTTGGTTTAACTGTTCTGTCCCTCTTGACTTCCAAATGAAATGTAACTAAGGGAGCTCTCTGGCTCTACGTGCCTGTGTGCGTGCACACAGATGCTGATACCTTTCCTAATACTCCCTCTCCCACATGCATCGAAAGACGCAAATGGTAGTTCCAGTGACAATCCCAATATGTTCACTTTTCTTATTCACAGCTGTCAGAATGATGTAATAAAGAATAAACTGAACTTTATGGTAAATGCCTCAGGGTAAATGTAGCTCACATATGCCATTACTGTATGTCTTTGTTTTGTTCCTCAATGTATAAATGCCTTCATCTTGAAATACCTTCATATTAGCTCCAGCTCACAAAAGAAAAGATAAAAATAATTCTTTAAACCAAAATACCATAACTTTGCCTGTTTTACTTAACAAGTAATCATACAGGAAGGCATTCACAGTGCTTAAATTAGAGCATTTCACTTAGGTTAGAGATTAGAATGTAATCTTCCTTATGGTCAATGGACTATTTGATGATTGAACTTGCTCTCTGGAATAGTCATGTGGTCCACTGGGAAAAATCTGTCTGTATCGCGTCAAGAAAATTAAAAGGATTTCTTCAGAAATATATACATTCATAATTTCAGAATATTAGTTAGCATAGACATAGATATACAGATTCATCTCACCAATTTTTTGGCACTTATCTGAGGCATGGAAGTTAGGGCAATAATTGTACAAATCTCCTTTCACAGATGAGGGATGGAGATTTTAAGAGAGCAAGTCAGACCTGAGTGGGGCTAAGTCAAGTTTCCGGCTGACCCAGCAATTAGGTATGTCCAAATAAAGCAAAAATATTTACGTTCCACAAGCATAAACTTGTAATAGGCAAAGCATCTTTCAGCCATTTCAACTGTTCTAGTTCCTACATTAACTTAAAGATTCGATCTTCATACTGCTAAACCAGAACAAATCTGACAGACAAGTTACTCTGGAATCATGTTTCCCACTGTGAACAATACAGGAATTTTTATAATAAAGAGGGCCTAATAGACTCAGTCAAAACATTGAAGAAAATTATCTTCCTGACTTTACTTGGCACTGAAGACTGAGTTGGTCTTATTATTTTTGTCCTCAAATGTACAATAAAAGTGTTTTGTGGATGGTTTTGCTTTGGTTTTGTTTCTTTCTTCCTGCAAAAAATATTGTGCAATTCAATTTCCAAAGCATGAACGAGATGACAAGAAAATTTTCCTAGGGTGGACTTTGCTCTCCTGCGTCTCTTGGAAACAAACAATCCCAGACTCCAGTAAGGGAGTTATCTCAGTCCTTGGTGGCCATCACTTGCCCAGTCCAACTGTTCTGTGGTCCTCAACTAGTTCTCAGACCAATTTTAGGGCAGTTTAGTAAGTTTGTGACTGTTTTGATTTGTGCTGCAATCATTTTTTTCACAGGAGCTCACGGGAAGACTATTTGCATGCATCTGGGTGCAGAGAGTACCGACTCCAAGATAAAACAAAACTCTGCTGGAGAAGCAGACAATACACAAATGCCTACCTACAACAAAATGTGCACAAACTGTGCTCTCACTGGAGCTCATCAGCACAGTCCAGCTGCTTTTTGTTTACAGTGAGGGCAATGTTTTTTTCCCTTACTGGAATAAGTACGGCCAGTCTTTTGCAACAAACATAAGAACTCCCAAGAGCTCTTTTAACAAATATTTAGAAAGTTATGGCACGATAAAGAGTAAAGCTAGAGCTAAACAATGAATCTGAGGTTGGATTTCAGCTCCACTCTTAAGTTCAAAGCTGGTATTTTGATTTCTGCTTTTGGTGCATCTCTAGAAAAAGCTGTGCTCTTCTGGTGATTGAGCTAACATAATTAGAAATATTTTTTGCTCAGCTATCATATTCATCTTTCAAACTTATGAATGTACAGATAATGAAAGTCTTAAGTGAACTCATTATTCACTTATTAATATTAATGTATTTCTTCAGCAAACAACTTTTATCAGTGTTTTGTCAAAATAAGGAATGGTGAATATTAATACAATATAAATGATCTATAATTTAGGCCACACTGCTTACCAGCTATGACTAGAAAGAAAAAAAAGACTGAAAAGGGGAGGACAAAGATAGAATGAAATTCTAAGCACAGTTTTGTAATTCCTCCCCCACTTCCAAACCTTTGGTCTTTTCCCTTTTATTTTTCCTCATTTTTCTACCTTAAAATTAAGAAAAATCTGGATAGGAAAAATAAAAAAGAAAGAAGTTCACTTTTCTCAAAGGTTCTATAACTATTCATAACTGCTTAGGAAAAGTAATGTTTTTTAGCAACAAGTAAGAAGAATTATTCTCAAAATGATGTAAATTCTTGACTACAACGTATCTCTTGGTAAAGAGATTTCAGTTGCTTTCACACTCATTGGCTTCAGACCACTGGAATATCTGAGTAAAACAAGTATGTAAGAGGTATGAAGATGTAGAAATTTAAATTTACATTCATATATTGCCTAGTATTGGGGCAGTCATTTGGGGACTTTTTAACTTTTTATTTAGTTCTGAAGAAATCACTTCTTTCTGTTAAAATTATATTTTTGTATATTTCCATCAGAAACCTTCACCACGGTATTTGCTAAGGACATAGTGTTAAACAAACAGCACAAAGCTCCCCTTTCAAGGAGTGTAGAAGTTTCCATGGAGGTGAGAGAATTATCTTTGAAGGATTCTTTGTTATTTTGTGACACTGTCTTCTCTCAGAGAACTTCAGTCCTTCTTCTGAGATAAAGGAGATGAGACCATTCCTGTACAGCTGTAATCACAAAGGTCCAGATCACAACATTTTCATATCTCAAGATTTCATCCTGAACATCATGATATTTGTCCTTTTTTTACATAAGCTTCTGCTTCTCAGTTTTCATTTCAAAGGAAGTAAGTTTCTTGGCCCTCTCGGGTACAGGGAGAACTTGGAAAATGTGAGTTCCTGGGGTCTCAACAAGTCAAAAGACTAACTAAAATGCTCCAACAAGTTATGTTTAAGCCACATTTTTAATCTTTAGGCAATGTCTGAACTCCTGGCCTGGCAATACTGAGCTTCTGACCTTCCTTTAGTTGTGAACAGGTACTCAAGGTGGTTAGGCTATTAATATCAGTAAATCCAATATTCATTTCAATGAAAACCCTTTAGTACAATTCTGATGATGCGTATAATTGTCTGTTAGGAGGGGAAAAATAAAGAGCTAGCACAAAGATGTGTTTAGTTCATATTCAATTATAACATGTCTTTTCAAGGAAGAAAAGACATGTCTTTTCATCCCTCTACTACAAAATAGGTCCAGACTTACCACTAAGAAAGAAGTCTTTTGGGATTTGTCCTAGCTTCATTTTAACCCTGTTGTGGTTTAACCTCAGTCGGCAACTGAGCACCACCCAGCCACTTGCTCACTCTCCCCTGTCCCTGGTGGGATGGGGGAGAGAATCAGAAGAGCAAAAGTGAGAAAACTCATGGGTTGAGATAAAAACAGTGTAATAATTGAGATAAAATACAATACTACTACTACTACTAATAGTAACAATAATAATAATAATATACAAAGCAAGTGATGCACCATGCAATCGCTCACCACCCGCCAACGAATGCCCAGCCAGTCCCCGAGCAGTGGCCCCCCCAGCCAGCTTCCCCCAGTTTATGTACTGACCATGATGTCACGTGGTATGGAATATCCCTTTGGCCAGCTTGGGTCAGCTTTCCTGGCTGTGCCCCCTCCCAGCTTCTTGTGCACCTCCAGCCTTCTCAGTCGGTAGAGCATGGGGAGCTGAAAAGTCCTTGACTAGTGTAAGCACTGCTCAGCAACAACTAAAACATCAGTGTGTTATCAACATTGTTCTCATACTAAATCCAAAACACAGCACTGTACCAGCTACTAGGAAGAAAATTAACTCTATCCCAGCCAAAACCAGGACAAACCCTGTGAAATGTTCTCAGATGTCTTACTTGGCTTTCAAAAGATCAGATTCGCATGTCCAAAAATATATATGCTTTAAGATATGAACTGTCAAAAAAAAAAAAAGCAAGGGGGGATCCATGAAAACAACTCATGTAATGTTTAAATGTTCAGTTAGCTTCCTAGCTGTGTGGGAGACTGGATCACCAAACGACAATTAATTTAAATGGCTATTGAGTTTCTGAAGAGTCAGTGCTTAATTAGATATAGATGCCTCAACATTTTTGTGAACGGAACACATAGCAACTTATTTGGGTTTTCAGAATCTCTGCCAGGATTCAGTGTTTAATGTAATTTGATGGAAGTCAATGGAAAAACTCCGTGAGGGCCTTTTAAGCCAGACATGGGTACCTTTCCCTTGCTCAGAGTGAAGTAGGTTTCTCAGGCACCTTGCTTGCACCACACACTCTCACACTCTGTAAAGTGACTATGAGTCATGTAAAAATAAATCTCAAGCTGTGTCTGGTCCTGAAGATATAGATTCCTTGCTTCTGCTTTAGGACTTGGTCAATGATATACTGAATTTATCATGAAGCATTAAAAGAAAGTCTCTTGTGATGAGAGGCTGAAATTAGACAGGTATCTTGAGGTCTCCATCTTCTTTTCCCCTTGATAACACATTTATTGAAACACAAAACTCTTGAGGGTGGAGACTTCACTTTTGCAAATATGTTGGCCTTTCCAAATTGAGTAAAAATGTGCAAATTTTAGAAGTGATAAAACACCTGCAATAACTACTAAAGCTGAAGGAATCTGTGGGTGTTCACCATTTGTTTTACATCTTCACTTCCATTTGAGTTTCTACGATGTAAGTGCTATTTGAGACACCCAGAGGGAGACTTTCAAAAGCACCTTTATTATATAGAATCATAGAATCATAGAATGGTTTGGGTTGGAAGGGACCTCTAAAGGTCATCTAGCCCAACCCTCCTGCAATGAGCAGGGACATCTTCCACTAGATCAGGTGGCTCAGAGCCCCGTCCAACCTGACCTGGAATGTTTCCAGGGATGGGGCATCCACCACCTCTCTGGGCAACCTGTGCCAGTGTTTCACCACCCTCATTGTAAAAAAATTCTTCTTTATATCTAGTCTAATATATGTAGGAACACAACACCACCACAGAACTCAATAGGATCTGTGCTTCTAAATCTCTGGCTTGTTTACATTATTGTTTAAAGAACCCCAAAACCAAAACCAAAACCCAAAACCACCTGTAAGTTTTACTTACAGTTAATCAAAGAAAGGTGATGATTAGACCTAGAAAACGTAGAGAAGGAGGAGGCTGCTAAAAAGATTATGGGAAAAAACAAAGAAGAAGAGAAGACTTTCACAGCTTCAGCAAGAAGTCAACACGCTATTTTGCTAGGAGGCAGAGAAGTGAAGTGATCTTAAAGTGTGGCTAGCATAAGGAAAACAGAAAATTGAAACCCTCATGAAAGGTGTCACAATTATCAGCAAATGCAAATGCCAACGTTATTTCTGAGTTGCAGCAGAGGTTTCTCCTGATCATTTTCAGTGTTGTCCCCAGCCCTGCGTACGTCTAATTAAAAAGCACTAGTTTAAATACATCATAGTTGATTTATACCAGATATGGTCAATCACAGCTGCTAAAGCCTTTTTTACAATTTAGCCTACAGCAAAATGTTAGAATTCATGCCCCCAGCATTGCTGCAGTCAGGGGTATCTTGGGTTGATATTATGTCAACATGATGAAAGTGTTACAGATTTGCCTTTAATACTACAAAGATACTCTAAAAAGACAATGTTTTAACTGGAGGGTGTTACATTCATGTTGGCAGTAGAGTGATAAAATTAGTAAGAATCAAAAAATGCAACTTAGAGAGCATTCTTAATAAAAATAAAAATAAAATTCCAAGCTGTGGAGCCTAGTCAAGCTTAATTAAAGTCAATAGAACTTACTTTCCTAAGCAAAAGAAAATACAAGAAAGCAGAAATTGAGAAAATAGTTTGAAAAATAAAGCTTTGTAGCTGAACTAGAGGTACATAGCTGAAAAGCTGCTGTGAGGAATGGAGTTGGGTATGGAATGGTGTGGGAGAGAGGTGTCAAAGACACTCTGAAAAGATACCACTAGAAGCCAATGCATAGTAAAGCCAGGAGACAATAGCTGTGACCCAGGTTGTTCAAATGAGAAGGGAGTTAGGCACAGATATTCTGTTGAAATTCAATTTCAGCTGAGTCTATCTTCTTTTCATTAGGGATCTTTTAGTTATTGTTTTTTCTGTTTACCCCTTTTTAGAAAAAACACAATGTTTGAGTTGATCTGAACTGAGATTTTTTTTTTTTTGCTTTCTTCTTTAAAGTCAAACAAAAGGCTTACCTCATCTAGAAACACAATGTTTTCCTTTTAAAATGAAGGCCTGAATCAGAAAAGAGAGAGTAGCTGAGTCTCGTCTTTCACTTGCAAGCTCAGAGTATTAGATATTTTTGTTCACTCTCCTTCTTCACTAACCTGAATCAGCCTGCCTCTCTACTTAGGAAAATAGTTCACCCATGCAGCTGAGCATGTTGAAGTCACCTGTTCTCAATTTCTTGTTGCTTTCCTCCACTTGCATGAATGACATTTTCAGTGGACTACAGAAAAAAACAAACAAAGAGACTTCCATCATGCTGCTGATTGGACTTTCCAGGAGGAAATCAGGTATATGTCACATTTCTCATACTAATTCATATTTAACTACTTTATACAGAGCAAAATGATATCAGTATTGAAATAGCAGTGGCCCTGGACAAAGTAATTGGTCATACCAAGAAATCAAATTAATCTGAGGAGGATTACAGAGGTAGAGATCCTTTGGGTCAAGGTCTTCCATCAAAATGAGATGAGACTGCACTCTGCATTGTGCAGCTTTCTAAGAAAACTCTCTTTGAGTAGATTTAGAGGTGAGGAGAGCAGAGAACTGGGAAGTAGAAACAAAAGGGGGAGTCCTAGCCACCCTAGAAGAAAGGTGAAGATCATCTGAGGTGTGTGGAACCCAAACAAATGGGCGAGTTCCGACAGCCTTAAACTGGCTCTGCCCAAGGGTCTCCACACCACACACAGAACAGATAGACTAAGTTTCATCCAGCAGATATATTTACTCTCTGGATAAGACCATTAGACTACTAACAAGGAGACAAGGATGCGCTGATCTGGTATGAGAGGAGGGGAACCAGTGCAAAGTATTGCCAATTTTTTCAAGAGTAACTTAGCAACAAAGGAGTGGGGAGCCAGCTGACTTAGATTGTGAAATAAGGATTGACAATCAGGTAGGAAAACCAGAGAAGTGGGGCAATAGTATCAATTACATGAGAGATCAAACTTACCTTTCCCTGCTAATAGATGCCCACCTCAAGTACTGTGTGCAGTTTTGGGTGCCTCAATATAAGAAGGTGTCATGGTTTAACCCCATCTGGCAACTAAGCACCACCCAGCTGCTTGCTTACTCCCCCCCGGTGGGATAGGAGAGAGAATCGGAAGGGTAAAAATGACTAAACTTGTGGGTTGAGATAAAGACAGATTAATAGATAAAGCAAAAGCCACATGCGCAAGCAAAGCAAAACAAGGAATTCATTCACTCCTTCCCATCGGCAGGCAGGTGTTCAGCCATCTCCAGGAAAGCAGGGCTCCATCACATGTAACAGTTACTTGGGAAGACAAACGCCATCACTCCGAACGTCCCCCCCTTCCTTCTTCTTCCCCCAGCTTTATATGCTGAGCATGACGTCATATGGTGTGGGATATCCCTTTGGTCAGTCAGGGTCAGCTGTCCCAGCTGTGTCCCCTCCCAACTTCTTGTGCACCCCCAGCCTACTCGCTAGTGGGGTGGTGTGAGAAGCAGACAAGGCCTTGACTGTGTGTAAGCACTGCTCAGCAGTAGCAAAAACATCCCTGTGTTACCAACACTGTTTCCAGCACAAATCCAAAACATAGCCCCATACTAGCTACTGTGAAGAAAATTAACTCTATCCCAGCCAAAACTAGCACAGAAGGACATCAAACTATTAGTGTCCAGAGGAAGGCAACCAAGATGGTGCAGGTGTTGAGGACAAGACTTATGAGGAGTGGCTGAAGTCACTTGGCTTGTTCAGCTAGGAGAAGGCTGAGGGGTGACCTCATCACAGTCTACACCTTCCTCAAGGGGGAATTGTCATCTTTTCTGAAAACACTGAATGGGATAAAAGTGCCTAGGGTAAGAAAACTTGCTCCGATTAATTAATGTCTTGACAGAGAATGGAGTTAAAGTAGCTTGGATTGTATGTTGATTTAGAGTCCCCTGTAGACTTGTGGATCCATAAAACCACTTCTTATTGCCAATCTGATCCTGAGATACTTCAGATGTGGTACTCTGAGAAATTTCAATACCTATATTGACATTACAAAACATGAAAGTCCCAGAACAGTTTACCTGCAGGTGTCTACACAACTGCTAAGTGTCTAAGCTCCCGGTATAGATAAAGGAAATGTAATTAAGACAGTCAATGCATTCTAGAACTCAGTTAATTTGCCTAAATGAATGTGTCTATTGCCATCTGAGGTTCCCTTGTGGATCCCACTGGGCTCACACCTGCATTTTCAGTAGGGCTTGTGTCTCCTACAGGGCCTGTGTCATGTTTGTCCAAGCTATGTAAATGTCTCAAATGCTGTAGAATGTCTCCCTGTCTGAAAGCAGAGATATCTGTGTTGCTCAGATTATCAGCTCACCCTGAAGTAGTTATCTAGGACAGCATCCGGTTGCCTAAATACAGTCTTGTGTTATTTTAGATTCTGAGAAATATCTTGCTTGGCCTCTAGCTGCTGCTTCACAATGGTATCATCTCCCATAAATCCTGTGTAACATGTGTCAGTCCAGTAGGAATGCCTTAGGCATTTTAAAAGGCCCCAGATATTTAAGCTTCAGAAAGCATAAACAGTTGTATTCTACTCTTAATGGCTGGTCAGCTAAATGGTTCTCTGGATACAATGTCTGTTGGCTGTACCTATCAGGAAATTAAATACTCAGCTCACATATGGACACCTAAATATAGGTTCTTTAATCTTAAATGGGATCCTACCCCTAGGAATCACTGGTGGATCATTAGAATTTTATGTTAACCTTGAGCATGCTAGTTACCGGAAAAAAATCCTTTGCATTCCCTTTTCCAGCAAAGCTCTTATTTGAGACATCTTGATCAGAATTTAAGGTATAATGACTTAAACAAAGGTTTATACAGACCATAATTAATTTACTGGCAACAGAACTGGATGTATATTGCAGGTCAAGAGAATCTTGTAACCAAAGTTTCACTGAAGCTCATTCATAGAATCACAGAATCACAGAATCATAGAATCATAGAATAGTTTGGGTTCCTGGTGATGGGAAACTAATCTCTGGTAGTAAACTATTTATCAGGGCTGCATGTTTGCAACTTATCTTAGTGCAAAGCTCCTAAATAATAAATAAATAAATACATATTTGAGGGAGAAAATGTACGCTTTCTGTGGAATGCCAAATAGTAGAGTTTTGCTCATCATCCATTTGTGATTGAAAGCCCCTTTGCCTTTCACAATATCCATTGCACTTAGATAGCTAGAAATTTTCAGTTAAACTAGTGCACTTGATCCCTCCTGAACCAGTGCCACTCATATCTAAAATATCCAATGCATCATTCTCAGACGGATATTTTCCCTCTTCTTTCGATATACTCAGCAAATACTGAAGAAACTATTTTTGAATCTATCGGCAGTTCTATCCAGCCATGCATCAGTGTCAAATGTCCCATTACAAATGAAGCTGTCAGAGAAGCTAGTCAAAGTCAACTATAAACTTGTAAATGAAAGCCAACATTTTGAGTTCAGGTCAGGATATGGCGCTGGAAGTATTTACTAGCTCGGATATATTTGTCCCCCCTGTTAGAGAACAGAGAGCAAACAACAATACTCCTCTATTGCACCATTCAGGAATTTTCATCTTGAGACAATATTGCCTCACATGAGAGATTAGGGTCAGCAACTTTACTTTAATTTTCTGGCATAAAGACATCTGTTATAGTTGATCTAAAATTAGATCCTGCAAGCAACATTACTGTTCTGGGGACTACCCTTAATCTACATAACGAGTATGATCACAGACCATCATAAGGACCTTCACCAGATTGTCACTCAAAGAACAAGATATCTGTCTTTAAAATAACCTTTTTGAAAACAGGTATTTAAAATTTAATAGCAGAAGCAAAACTGAAACCTTATGAAAACAAAACATTTTGCTGCGCATTCTTTCTCTTCTCTGTAGGACATAAGACGAAAGCATCCTGATCATGGAAAAAAAAAAAAAATCCGATAAGGACTTGGATAGAAAAGAATAGATTCCATTTGGACTTGGTTTGAAATAGGTAAGAGAGTTTGAATCTGAAGGAAAATTGTGGTCTTGGAACAAATTAAGAAAGAGGTCGTTTTTGGAAGAAGGATGCAAGTATCTTTCAAAGGGAGCTTTGTAATATTTGGACGAATAAAAGAATCATTCAATACTTAACTAAAATGAATTGACATTCCAGTCTTTTGAGGTTTGTCTATCTCTAGCCTTAGTTACTGTGAAATTCCTTGACAACAGTAATAAAGCATTTACACTGAGAGTCTTGACTTGTGCCCACCTGAAACATTCTTCTTCTATTGACTCAGAAAGCTTTGGGGGCAAAAATTGTGTGAAGCAATGAGCCTATTCAATATTAGACAAAGGGATAAAGCATACAATACTGGAGACATATTTTCCCTTTGCCTATGAAATGTTTCAAGTGAAAACTGCTTCTTTCAACACTGCAGACTTTGTGGGAAATGACCTGTACACTGGATAAGTTGACAGGCACAGTAGGGGATTTCATTACACCTCAGAATTTGACTGGCACAACCAGCTCTCTCTGTCTCTTTGTAACCCCTGGCAAGTGCTTGGAATTGAATCTGTAAATGTTAATCAATATTTCAGGCCTATTAAATAAAGAAAGGCATTGTGGAAATCAAAGCACTAACGGCTAACATGGTGCTATACAATGACTTCCAGGCCATCAAAAACCTTGTAGGGAGCAAAAGAGCAAATATTTTAATAAAACAATTACCTCTACAATTTCAAACCTGCAGAAGAATGTTACATCTCCAACCCTACCACACTAACTTAATTTTCATTTCAAACAGGTCAGTGAACAGGAGCAACTCAATACAGATATTTAATGAGTCTTTAAGATGCTCTCCTAAATCTTTGGGAAAGTAAAAGCCTACCATGTGTTTAAAATATCTGCAAGCATATCCATTTCTTCTCAAAGATGAAATGGGGCAGAACTGTACCCAAAGCCTAAGGGAGTTTCACCATTGATTTCAGCGGATACAGGCACTGGGTGGGATTCATGGGTGGGACTGATTTAACACAGCTGTCGACAGCTGCACCATAGGCAGCTGTGGTTAAGCTGGTCACCCGAGGCTCACTTTGGAGAGAAATGAGAACTTCTGGAGTGCAATTTATTTCATGTTAAAGCCAACATCTAAAATAGGTCAAATGAATTGTACCTTAAAGCCCTCTGGTCTCTGAAGTGATTACAAAGAGAGCCACAGGTAGCCAAAGCAACTAAGCGATAGACATCCAAAGTTAGATGAGATGAATCACTACATCCCCGTACGTCTAGTGGTGCATGGACATAAACCAGACTGAAAAAGGCAAGTGAACCTGTGCTACCCTCAGGCAAGTGTGTAAAAGGGTAACATAACAAAAAAGATGTAAATATTTTCAGGATTTTGAAGTGTTTCCCTGTTATGAAGTTTGAAATGGGTCTATAGAAGTATATGTATCTATATCAAACACGCACTGAGTGAAAAAATATTTCTGTTTTTTTCTCCCTTCCACAAAACAAAAATCCACCTGTCCAGCCACAAACTGGTAACTTGCTGCAGCATGAAGTAGCAGCTCTTGGCTTCTTTAGAGTCCCGGTAGATGTGGGAACTGGATGCTGATATGGACAAGACTAGATACTGCTTGTCAACTTGGTAATATTACCCTGCCTCTGAGAGAGGAAGCAGCCTCCAGTTTGCTTCCTTTGCTTTCAAGAATTTAGGGAGAACCAGGTACTATGACCAAATACCAAGGCGAGATATGACTAATTGCAAGTCTGCCAGTTGCTATTGAGCAAACTGTCTTCTGCAAAAGTAAATTCCCATTTTTTGGCAAGGTGACCACCATGAAGTGTTGAAAACAAGTGGAGAAAGTTTCAAATTCTTTCAAAATTAGCTTAAAAACAAATTTGCCATTGGCAACTTTAAGATGGTGACATGGTAGCCTGCCAAGTCCATCTTATTCTGAACAGTGAAGACAAGAGAAGGTTAACATTTCTTTACTACTATTGTATTGAAAGGAAATATGAAAAAAAGGAAGACTGCTACTCATGTATTCTGATGCAATGAGAAAAGTAAAGAAACTGGTCACTGCTGGACATCTTGTGTACCTGCTGGATACCTATGCTATGCTATCTCAGGTAACAATTTCATAGTAATCAGTAAGAATTTCCTTGTTTTACTGCACAGAGCTAAAATCCTCATAGGTAGGTCCTATTTATCAGAAAACAAATTTATGAAACTGAATTTTACTGTATATCGTGTTCTGTTCCTGGGAGTGGTGGAACTAGTCATTTTGGTGAATGAATTTTGTTGATGTTTTTGGAAGGTGGAGAAGAAATGTCAAGAATTCCTCAGAAGTGTCACAAAAACTCTTCAGGCTATGACTCAACTAAAGCATTTATTTTCTCAACATGTGGAAGTGTACCTCTGTCTCTCAGAGATGTCCTATGTGCCAGAGGCTTTGGGCCACCTCAGAAGTTGATTCTCCAGGAAGCAGAGCCAAGATCATTAATGAATGAGAGAGGGTTATTCACAGTTGCCGGTCACAGCATGGAGCTCATAAGATGTTGCACAGGACACCTGGTCCAGTAGCTCCACCTGAAATGCCAGTTGTTCCAGGCCCTGTGTGATGGTACTAATCTGTCCTTGAAGGAATACTGTAGGTGCTGAAGCTGTGGAAAGCTACAGATCCTTGCAAGGATGGGCACATTATAGTAGATCCCTGCAAGATGGAGGACGATAGTGCTCATAGCCTACACACAGCTAAAGGGACAGAAATAGGTAGAGCACCACACTCTTCCCTGTCATAGCCTCAGCCTCCGACACTCTTAGTGAAACTTAAGTCCTAATAATTTTCTTTCATTTCATTCTCATGTTCTCTCTCCCTTGTTAAATAAAGCACCTGTTATTTACAGCTCTCATCAGCCTGCTCCCGATGTAATGAGACTGCAGAAAGTTTGCCTGCAAACTCCCACTCCTTCTGTCAGCTTGATTGTCTGGGGATGCCTTGTGAAGCTATTCATGCTCTATCACCACCTCCTGCTTCCTCAACTTCTTTCCCCTCTCCTTAGCTGAGGCATGTGCTTGCCTGTCATCTTCCCTCATCTCTTTCTGCTGGGTTGTGTAAGATACAAAAAGCTTCAAAAGTACATTTAATTTACTAGTGTTATAACACAGGCCTTCCCCCATCATGTTCCAACTACCCTCACTGTAATTTGAGGATGTGTCATATTCTCACAATGACGGAGCAAATTCTCCCTGCGGTGCTCTGTTTTTCCTTTCTCTTCGGGTCTGGATGAAAGACATGAAGGCTGGAAAAGGTAGCTTTAATCTCCGGTAAACACGAAAAGATTTTGAGGCTGCGCAATCAGAGCAGATCATGCAGGTTAGAGTATTAAGGGAATATTCCTTCAAGAGGACAGTCATTGACGGTGCCTTATGTGAAGCTGTTTCATGGGAACCAACATAAACTGTTCTGTCAGGAAAGCTGTTGATGAAAGTGCCACGAGGATGGTTACTGAAAATCTAGCTCTATAAAAGGTGACTGAGGCAATGATAAGTACATAAGCTGAACTGTAGCAAGTCATGGACATTGGGGACCGGGCTAGGAATGGTCATCCCCAGGCTGGGGATGATGTCTGTGAACTATTAGAGACTGCCATCCTGTGTGTGGAGTCCAACGCTTACATGCTGGCTATCTGATGAAAATCTTACTTACAGACCTCCCCCAAACCCACAAAAAGCTTGACAAATTCATTGGCACACTGTTCCATGTGGTCTTTGGAAAGATCTGCAAACATCATTACAAATGAGAGAAGGCACCAAAGTTGTCATAGATTTGAAATACTTGAGGTGAATATTTGTAGAGGAGACTGAATAAATGACTGGTAGTGTTGGCACTGAGGTTGTAAGGCTCAAAAAACCAGCTATCTAAGCCATGAGAATAATAAATAACTGATGTTATTATCCCATCAAATGCTGTTGCAGCACAACAAAACTATTCCCTCAGCATGCTGCACACAACAGTGAGGTTCATCTACAAACCAGTCCTAGACCTGATTGCTTAGCTCTCCTTGCCTGCCCAGAGTTCCTGTTCCCGCTTCCCTCCACCCATGTGTCTAGGCCTTCTTGCTTGTCCCAAGCTTGCCTTCAACCTGGTGCCTGACCTGATTTAGGTTACTGGCATTGAAATCTCTGTCTTTCTTTTTTCTCCTCTTTTTGCCGTCTACTACAAAACTGAGAATGTGTAAAGTTGGTACTTTTATTTCTCTTAAGATGCAAGCTCACAAACCTCTATTTTGAGATGCTTGGGAAGGTCTGACATGGTCTGGGTATTCCTACAGAAGCAGAATTGTCTGGCCAAGTGAGGTGGAAGTATCTAACCTAAGGAATATGGGCTGCACAACAGCCTGGATGGAGCACCATTCTTCATAGAACATGGGTCTTACCATGCTTGGATAGCTAAGAAAACAGGCACACAACATCTGCAGGTACCAAAGCATCATTCGTCTTCAAGCACATGGAAAGATAAGCAGCTTGTGAAATGGGTGAGGCGGCATATAGTGCAGAAATGCCGTCAGATTTAGTGGGATGAACTGGGCCTGGCTATCTACATCCCGCCTCAGCTTCAATTGTGCACAATATTCCTCCTTTCTTCATGATTCAAACTGTTGAAATGGGGACTTTGTAAAATAGATACCATCTTCCTTTTCAGGGATGGTTGTGGTACATGAATCATTGATTGTAAGATTAAAACGTACCTGCAACACTTAACTGGAGATCTGTTTTTACAAGCATGTGGGTTTAAATTCTGGTTCACTCATACCAACAAGGAATAAGACCGCCAAGGTCAGAGTAACAGCTAAGTAACACAGGAATGAGTTTAGGCAAAGAACAGGTTTCTGTGAAGGCTAGGGCTATGCTAGGCAGGCCTGAAAAATCTGAAGTCTCATTTTTGTAGCTGTAAAATGTTTATACAATGCAAAGTTTGTGGAGAAGAAGGCCTACTGCTGCGTCCATTCCTGATTTCACCATAAACTCTGTCATGTTTGATCTTTGTATGGATCTTGTTGCAAAGTGAATGTTAGTTGTCTAATAGGGTGACTGCATAAAAGACTTTCTCTATATTTAGAATTTATAAAACTTTCTGCTGTTGTCAGAAGGACGATCTATAAAAATGCAGGCTGGAAGGAATAGAGATGCAAATTAGGCAGCACAATACATGTTTCAGCAAGGAATAGAGAGACGGTGCAAGCCCCGGGAACTCTCTGGGCTTTTTGCAAAGCAGAATGGGTTTCACATATGACACATTCCAAGAATATTCCCAAGGATTTAATGGTCAGATTTGTCCTTGATTTCATTCTACATTAGGACATGTGAACCAAAAGGATATTTCTTTTTGTATTTTGCATATCTAGTATCATTTGGGTTTGTTGATCAATTTTTTGGGGGCTTGTCCTCATAGGCCTCAAACAGACCAAAAAAAAAAAAATCTTCCTACCCTTTTTAGCAGTCTGAATCCTAGCATTTACTTAACCAAAA
>NW_008824544.1:1087479-1090546 GCF_000699105.1 Pygoscelis adeliae | reverse complement strand
ACTAATTGATACGCAGAGTGTCTCCTGTTCCCAGGCTCTCCAAATAACATTGCCGGCAGCTCGGTTCATGGCTGTCCCCAGGCTTTTCTCTGTTGTTTGGCTTGATCTTCGACAAACATAGAAACATACTTCATAATAGTTACAGCCTCTCAAATCATGGTAAAAGTGGTAATTTGGGACAGGACCCCAGCCTATTGATACACACTGAAGGGCAGTAAGTGTTAAGTAGCTAACTGTAAGATATTTCCCCATCTGTACTTTTATACAAATATAAGGGAGAGTAATAGACACAGAATACAGTGATATTGCTGCAAAAGATCCATTTTAAAAATAATATCAGAAATATGGGAGTCAGAATAGTTACATGTAATCCACTTTAAAATGTTGAATATTGGGACTGGGACAAGGACTTCATGGATTAAAGCAAGTTATTAAGAAGTTATTTCATCATTATAGGCATAAGCTTCCTTTCTTTAGGGAGACAGATTTTTTTTTATTATTTTTGCTTCAGAAGTCTGTTGAGTGAAACTCATATAACGACACCAACTGTCAAATTTATCATGTCTCAATTATATTAACACCTTCTTTTGAAGCTCCTAACATGTAAAAAGCAATTTACTACAAAAGGTTTCAACACCTACTGAAAGGAACTCAAGAGTAGAGAAATGCTGCATTTCAGCATGTGCTTTGGAGAGTTCAGGAGGTTTCTCTGTCGCTGCTTAGAAATCTTGTATGCTGGGGAAATTGGTAATGTCCTCTTCTAGCTTAATAACAGAAAAAGAGGGGAAAAAAATATTACTGTTTATTTGAGAGGTTTGGAAATGTTCAAGTGTAACATGGATGATGATCTGAGAGATCAGCAAAGCAGGTCAGTTAGCACAAAACCAGCCTCAACCAAAATTTAGTAACAAACCGTTTATGTGTGGTTCAAATTCAAAGTCACTGTATGAACTCTGATTCTTCTCTTCCTTTTTTACCCCCTAACCCAAAAGAACTCTATTGAAACAAAAAGGAAAAACATCTTTGCAAAACATGCATGAGAGGGAAAATACAATTGAGGTTTTTTTCCTGATTTTTGAAAGTTACACTCTTTTGCGTAAGTTTATATCCCTGTTCGGCTGGAGCTAATATGTAAGGTCTTGTAAACACATCAGACTTCAATGTTTCAACTATCATGTTACTATACCATTGAACATCATAGTTGAAATGATAACACTTATGGGAGGTAGTTATTTGGGTATAGGTGATTCATCTTTGGAAATAAGAAAAAGCTTTATCAGTGTTTTAGTTTCATAGCAGTGTAACTGACATCAAACACAGCCACAACAGTATCATCATAAGCGTGGCATAGTTTCTGATTTACGTGTTTCAATAAAGAGTCAGGCCCCTGTCTGAAATAAGCTTCCGAGCACAAAATCAATATTTACAATAGGTCATAAATTTTTACTTAGATAATTGATAGGAAACTTTTCAAGATTTCTTTTCTTTACCTCCATTGTATTTCAAAGGCTTAAATTATCCCACATGAATATGCTCCTCTGTCTGCAGCTGCCACTCATTTTCTCTTAGGCAAAAACTTTGTGTTCTTCCATTTCTAGATGGCTAGTCTTATATTTCACAGGGATGTCTGGTTTTCAGGGAACTGGAAATGCTTAGTATTATAATGGCTTCTTTCAGATTCATTCCAAGTTGGACACCTAAAAACCCACAGAGGTATTCAAATCCCAGAGTAATTTTGGAAATCTTAGCAATAAGCTTTCAACAACAAACTGCACAAATCTAGTTTTAGAGAGCCTTCTTGCAATAATTTCTACCTGGAAATCATGATTCTGCAATTGAAATGGAAGTTCTTTGAAAGCTATTCTTCTCCTCCCTAGGTACAAATGAGCTATTTATTTATGACTGAAGAAGTGTTTTCCTGTTCAGCTATCATTTTTTTTTTATAGTTAAGTTATAAATAACTATTGTAACAAAGCCTGAGGCTTCTGAGCTCCAGATAAGGCTGAATGCACTTTATGAGAAGCAGAACATCTTTGGACAAAATGCCTAGAATGGTAACAACAAAGACGAGTGGATTATGTAATCTGAACACAAACAAGCCTCTTCCCCCGCTTCATATCGCTGTCCATTGAATTCTTCATCATGCACAAAGCACAGCATGCATTCAAACGAAGCTCTAATGTGTCATTGTCATTACCTTTTGCTGCATTATTTACTACTGCTATGTAAGATTTCTATGGGGAAAATTTAACAGCTGAGAAAGGTCTTGTTTTATTGTGAGTAAATGTAATTTCTGTTTCCAAAGAACAAAGAAAATAACACTAAGAGACTAACATTCTCCTGCCCAATTATGCCCATGTTTTCCCCCTCACACACACTTTCCCATGGTTCTTCAAATGGGGGGATCAAGATTAAGACTGCTGAACTGATAAAGGTAAAGTCTGCCTTTATATAAAGCCATGATTTTACTCTCCTAAAGAAGCGGACAGTTCTTTACAAATATTGGATAACCTTGAGCTCTCAATGTAATCCTGTGGTCCAGGGACAAGAAGTAATTCATATTGAAAAACAAACTAAATAACCCCATCTTAAAAAGTTGCCTTTGCTTGTGAAGATGTTTCCATGGTTTTGGAGTTTCTCTAAATAACAAATTCTGGCCATGTTTCCATATGTGTGCCTCCAAGTTCAGTAAATAAGTGTGTATTTAGGCATTAAATAAATTATATACCATCTCAGAAGTTGCATGAGTACCCTGACTGGTAGAAAGAAGCATGAAACATTTATTGCTTTAGAAATCAGCAGAAATGGATACATTCTTTTGCCTTTGTTTTCACTGAGCCTTGACACAAGAAGTTTTAGATAACTAGTGAACAAAACAGTTGCAAGAGCTTTTGCAAGCTACTGTTGACCACATAATTTAGGGAATGCAATAGGTACAGATGTCATTATGAGTAGACAATGAATAGGAAAGGCAGGAATTAATGCCATTTCTGATAGAGCTTTTCCCTCTTCTGATCACTCCTAGCTTTGTTGCCTTTCCTCCTAATCTGCATTGCAGTGGTGTTTT
>NW_008824544.1:1080503-1087420 GCF_000699105.1 Pygoscelis adeliae | reverse complement strand
CTGTGCCTGAATTTTGGCATCCAGGAAAATTTCAATAGAAAATGCATAGTAAATTTAGAGGCATGCAGTTCTGGAAAGCAGATATGATGAACTAGGGTTATAGGCAGCTAAATTCCTATTTAATTTCATTGAAGGGGACATGTCTTTTGTGTAGACATGTGACGTAGTCTGTACAGAAAACTAGTAATCTACAAATTTTGTGATTCTGGAGAATGGAACTTCAATGGATACCTTTAATAACAGGTGTAATGGACCTGGTGAACCCTCAAAGTCTCTGCCATGTATGATTAACTTGTATATGGTTCAGGAAGATGGTCAGAACATGGGCCTCAGCATGGTCAGAGCTGAGTGAGGTATATCACAAATTCCAACTACCAGTAGGATGTTCTGGGATGTCATCCAGACACAATTTCTAGGAGGGAAGGTAGTATCTGCCCAGTATGTACCTTTAGTTCAGATGGTCACTAACTTGATCATTACCTTTCCATGCTTTGGGGATGGCTTTACATTGGCTGCTGAGCTCTGTATTGTCCCACTTTTGCTGAACCTGAACTAGATAAGCGACAAAGATCTATTAAACCTGTAATCACAAGAGCAATAATCTGTATTGTTATGATAATACCGTGATATATGCGCTTTGCAAAAGGCCCTAGTCTCAGGTGATTTGGTCTCTGGCTTTTCTTTTTCCCAGCTGGAATGGTTGAGTTGTTTGTAGGGCATCCATGGTAGTGTTTTCTAGGCTTTTTCACCAGGGAAATAAAAGAGAGAATTCTGACAGCACATGCTCGAAACACTGTGCAGACATTAATTAACAAGCGAGAGATGATGAACAAGTGGTGAAAAGTTTCGACGCTTCTGTCTCGCCTTGAAAACCTGAGCAGAATGGCCTATGCTTCTATGGACCAGCCAACTATAAATGCCAACCAGGAACAGCATGACAGTATTCAGACTCAAAGTCTGCAGTCAAACTGTCAGCGGCATCTAATTAGCGGAGTTCTAGATCAAGAATAAAATGTGTTTGACTCTTTATAAATATGATGTGTAAAAATGTTACATAATGACATGCTGCTGCTCTACATCCCCCTTAATGTTTTGACAAGGGGCGTCAAGTGGTGAAAAACTGCAAAGTGCCTAAGTATTTCAGCGACTGTGCGCTAGGGGTTGAATTCTCCATTTCAATTTCTTAAGCACCAAGGTCCAGAAATGGGCCAGGCTCTGGGGATAAGTGAAGGTTGTTCAGTTTAATGAGCTGTTAAAATTATTTTTCTTATTGTTTTTTAACAGCAATTGAAATATGTATAACATGTTAAAGAGTAGATTGCTGGAAGAGAAAGCGTGGTCTCCTGACAGAGGCAGTTGAAATCTGTCTGTGGAGGACCCAAGTCCAGAGCTGCAGGATACCCCTTGTATTCCTAGGCGTGTTGTTTAAACCAAAATTCCTACTGTTGGCTGTTAGATGTGTGTTTTGATCTTTATGGGTGCTTGACATGGGATCTGCAGTCATCTGCTTTGAAGTAATCAAAGAACTCACAAGCAAAACTGATCAGGCTGATTCCTTCAAGAAAACAACAAAATGATGGAAACAGATGTACTTGCTAGTGGGCTTGTTTTTATTCCCATAAAAAATTAAACCTTGCACAACTCACTGGTAAATGGGATCGACCCCCATGAATTTTGGACACTATTAGAGTTAGAATCATAGTTTCCTTATGCTCTACTGGTAGCTGAAACAGAGAGGTACCCAGTTAAAATCTGGGTTCTTCTGCAAAGATCTTGTTTCTTTCTGACGACAATAGATCAAATCTGAAATTATTAGGCTGTTGACTTAGGTACCAGAGTTATGCAACCAAAATAAGTGGGGTAAAACCAGGTCAACCATTGTCTCCCCTTTTCCTTCTCTATCATGGGAGTAATATGATCTCTTTGTCTAACAGAAGTATTATGCACAAAAGTTCAATAATCTTTGTGAAACCCATGGATGTTACAAAAGACAAGCAGCATGGAAATGCTGGGAAGAAATCAATCATTCTGTCTTCAGAGCAAAGTCTGAATACTGTACAGTAGATAAAGCTTGAAAACATTGAATGAAATAAAAAAACAAAGTATTGCCTTGCTGTTCATTAATAGAGGACTGTTCAGCCTGTTCTCTAAACAAGGCTGGGATGTTGTAGAAAAGTAATATGCAGTCATGTAGTTAAAATAAAAGAGACAGGAGGCGCAAGTAGACATTTTTTTCCTAAGGTTTAAAGAATTGGCTTTTTAAGCATGAATTTAGTTAAAAGATTTTTTGTACGATTATTCATATGTGCAATATATAAATTTATTTTTCCTATAATTATATTTATTCATCATGAAATACTTTTTGGTGGTTTCCTGGAAAATATAACCGATGCAAGAATATTAATATATTAGTAAGTTAGATATTAAAGAGGCATACCAAGCCTAAGATGCAGGTGGCTATGTATATGGAATATAAATGCCAGCTAATGTAGTACAAAAGTGCAGAGCGACTAACTAAAATTACCTAACTGTTACAAACAGGTCCCCACAGCTATAGCGCAAAGATCTGAATCTTATCTCATTTACACAAGTTTTATGGTTAGGGAGCTCCTAATTTACACAGATGTCAGAGAAAAGAGAATCAGCCCAATTATAGTCTGAATTTATTGTGCCATCACATTAGCCAGTTTAGCTATTTCAGTGATGACCACATCGTTAACATCTTTTCAGGACAGCAATAAGTGAGTCATTTTTATTGCTGTAATTAATATTGATGGCAATGAAACAAGCAATAGAAGTACTTGACTCATATGTATTGCAGGTAAGTATTGCAAATGTAAGTAACTTCCTGATCATTTTTTCTTGTTATTGTTAGTTATACAAGCTCATACTTGCCATAGTTATTTCAGGTAATTCCATATAATTTATGCTGAAATATTAAAAAAAAAATCCTCAAAATAAATTTCAGCCATAACATAAAAATCTTTCATGAGTCACAGACAAGTAACCCTGTCATCTGTCTTAGATAAAACATCTAGCTATTAGAGATTCAGTGTTCCCTAAGGAATCTTATGATAGAATAATAGAAATATAAAGAAGGAAAAATATCCCAAACATTCATTTTGGGATAATCCCCAAAGAAAAAAAAATCCTTCACCTGCAAATATTATCTGGCAGAAGAATGGAACAAATGAAGGGTATGCTTTTGTATTATTCTAAAAATAAAGGAAGTTGGGAGAAGACTTTAGTGGTGATAATTTAGTTTTATAACATAAAGCATAGATCATCTGTACCTTACTTCTTTTGTCTCTCACAGAAAAGAGAGAGACTTTTTAGGATATATTGTAAAGCTTATTATTTCTCCTACAAATCTGAAGTAAATTTGCAGTTGCGTGATTTAAAATATGAAAGAAAAATCCATGATTTAGAGATGAAAAAAGATTTTTTCAAGTAGGTCATCACGCCAGTTTCCATGGCATTACAGAATTGACCAATACAGTCTATAAGGGAAGACAATACTTTATCCAAGTCAGAATTAAATAGCACAAATACCTACTCGCCAACACATGTTTATAAATTTGCATTTATAAACATATGCAAATCGCCAATTTATGACCCGTTTACACTACTTCCCATTCAGATTCATTGGTTCCTGCCCTTAATACGACTCTTGTTTCTTTTACTCTAAGAGCTTCCTCCAGCTTCCAGTAGTAGTAACTGGCAGCTGTTCCCCATGTGAAAACATTGTAAGAGATTTCAGAAAGCATATTTTAATAATGTTAAAAATATGGGCCCGATCCTCAGCTGATGAAGATGGGCATGGCTCCAAGGAAAGTCCCTTTGCTACATCATTTTATATCAGTCAAGGCTCAGAAACTAAAGCCTAATTTTTTGCGAGAGGCTCTGCAAAGAGGATGATATTTTAATCATAGAGGGCCAATGCCTAATTTGATGAAACAGAGGAATCATTTTTTTCTAGTGAGATAACTCCCCTATAAATCCTGAAAGATGCTTATAGGACATAGTTTCCTTGTATGTGTTTATTTCCCTTTCATATACACTAGCAACTGGTTATTTTAAAGGAGAAATTTAAGTATTTTGAGAAGAAAATTTGTAAACCCCTCTGCATTCTCTGCTTTACTTTCCTTTCAAATAAACACTAGGTATAAAAAATATTTGGAACCACAATTCTCTAGCAAAAAAGCAGGCATTAGTATGAATGATTTAACCAGCACTGAGCTATTAAACTGGATATTTGGAGAGAGAAGCAAATCCACCATCCCTATTTATACGAAAATTCCAGAATAAATGTCTTCTACATTTTAAAATTATTTCTGCATTTTTCAGACTTTTTTTTTTTTACTATCCTGAACCAACTTTTTGCAACAGAGGAGAATTTATTCACATAATTTCCAATGGAACAGAAACCATCTGGGTTTGGCTTAAAATTTGTTAGGATGCCCACAAAATGGATAGGAGTGTTGTAATTCCAGTTTAATGTAAAATGAAAACTTTCCCCTGGTCTGGAGTGAACTAGATGTGTTGCTCTCAGATGATCTATGCTCTCTAAAGACCTGTCCCTGCTTTTTTTTGGGAGGAAAGAACCAGGCACAACAAGGTCATATTACAAGGCCAATGACAAAATCAGTATTAAAACACTTAAGATAAAATGAGAGAAAGTAGACATTTCCAGACACACGATTAAAATTAGTAAAAAATTTGAATAAAAAAAGGCTAAAAGAAAATCAGTTTTAGATGCAAAATTTCAGAGTTCATCTGTTTTTCAACTAAGATTATGCTTACCATTTACTTTATTTCCAATCTACCAGACTGTCTCCCCAAGTGGTTCAGAATGGCATAATGCTTTAAAAGGTAGATAATGTTTTATCTATATATGATTTAAATAAAATTATGACCATTACAAATGATCCAGCTGCTATAACAGGGTTTTTATGTTTGTCATAAATTTTTAACACGTAAGAAAATGAATCAAAATTTATCTCCCCTATGGTCATTAAATAATAACTCTACATTACCTATCATACTTAGGTATCCTATTTTAAAACTTTGTGAAGAAAAGGGATGTAATTAGGTTGATGGATATTTTTGATAGGGGAATAGTAATGTCTTTTTCAATGATAATGCAAAAGGATGGAATTCCATCTAGTCATTCTGCTGACTTTTATTACTCAGGCATTACACAAATGCAGTTTGGGGAAATGAACTGAAGGAGACTCAGCTGAATATTTGGAGAAAAAAGAGTGATCGATGTGGTGACAAGAGATAAAGATATGTCTGATGCCTCAAATGTTTTCCCATGCTGAGGTGAAGAGAAGAAGAGCCTGGAAATAAAGTGACGGAGGACTATATACTCTCTCTCTACTCACCAACCACACTGAAGACCTGTTTATGAGCCAATTTTAAGGAATCTGATTTGAGGGCCGTGTGAGTTTCACTACAGTCTTAATATCCTTTCAGCTCTGTAGAAAAGATGGGAACAAGGTAGGATTCATTTAATCTAATATTGACACTTAATGTTTCAGTGAGTTGGATGGCCACACTTCATTAAATATCTTTCAAAACCCTTTTAATTTCCATGGCTGTCAAATATCCCACTTGTAAAACAGGAACATACTCACCTATTTACAGAAGGATAACCTCATGACTGTTTCTAAGGTGTTCAAATATGGCAATGTGGGGCTTCACCTGAACATGCAGCTTGACTTGTGTCGTGGTTTAACCCCAGCTGGCAACTGAGCACCACGCAGCCGCTCACTCACTCCCCACCAGTGGGACAGGGGAGAGAATCAGAAGAGTAAAAGTGAGAAAACTCGTGGGTTGAGATAAAGACAGTTTAATAGGTAAAGCAAAAGCCACATGCGCAAGCAAAGCAAAACAAGGAATTCATTCACTCCTTCCCATCGGCAGGCAGGTGTTCAGCCATCTCCAGGAAAGCAGGGCTCCATCACATGTAACAGTTACTTGGGAAGACAAACGCCATCACTCCGAACGTCCCCACCTTCCTTCCTTTTCCCCCAGCTTTATATGCTGAGCATGACGTCATATGGTGTGGGATATCCCTTTGGTCAGTTGGGGTCAGCTGTCCTGGCTGTGTCCCCTCCCAACTTCTTGTGCACCCCCAGCCTACTCGCTGGTGGTGTGAGAAGCAGACAAGGCCTTGACTGTGTGTAAGCACTGCTCAGCAGTAATGAAAACATCCCTGTGTTATCAACACTGATTCTAGCACAAATCCAAAACATAGCCCCATACCAGCTACTCTGAAGAAAATTAACTCTACCCCAGCCAAAACCAGCACAACTTGTGGTGCTTGTAGGGTTCGATAAAGTGAGGTAAGCAGAGAGCCATGATCCTCAGAGACTGTGTATTTTCCAAAATGTTTAGGGTGAAACCCATTGTTCATCCTCATCTGAGAGATGTCAAAAGAATTCATAGAATTTAGACTAGATATAAGGAAGAAATTTTTTACGCTGAGGGTGGTGAAACACTGGAACAGGTTGCCCAGAGAGGTGGTGGATGCCCCATCCCTGGAAACATTCAAGGTCAGGTTGGACGGGGCTCTGAGCAACCTGGTCTAGAATCATAGAATCATAGAATCATTAAGGTTGGAAGAGACCTCTAAGATCATCGAGTCCAACCGTCAACCCAACACCACCATGCCCACTAAACCATGGCCCTAAGCGCCTCATCTACACGTCTTTTAAATGCCTCCAGGGATGGGGACTCACCCACTTCCCTGGGCAGCCTGGTCCAATGTTTAACCACTCTTTCAGTCAAAAAATTTTTCCTCACGTCCAATCTAAACCTCCCCTGGCGCAACTTGAGGCCATTTCCTCTCGTCCTATCACCAGTTACTTGGGAGAAGAGACCGACACCCACCTCGCTACAACCTCCTTTCA